>NW_008591656.1:71789-72244 GCF_000691845.1 Merops nubicus | reverse complement strand
GGACCTGCACCAGCCCAGGGGGACCTGATAGGAAATTACAGTCCATCTACCTCCTCTTTGTTTGCATTAAAATGCTAATGCCACTCTAATGCAGGCCCATTTCCCAGCCCTGAGACCTGCCTCACAACACCAGAGCAAATGAGGATGTTGTGCTGCCCAAGAGCATTTAATTCCTCCACACAGCTGAGTGAGCAGAGCCCCTGGGGGCACCTTATACCTTAAAACAATAACCTGACTGGCTGTTATAACACTAAAATCTTATGAGGCTTGGGATGGTGTTTAAATGAATCTGAGCTGCTGTGAACACCACCCTCGGTTTCCTACCCAGGCAGAGTGTTGGGAACAACCAGCTCCACCCCCTCCTGACTCTCATCTGCCTTTTTGGGGGGTGCTGGAGCAAAGGAGGCTCAGGGGAGACCTTCTGGCTCTCCACAGCTCCTGACAGGAGCCTGGAG
>NW_008591656.1:64232-71748 GCF_000691845.1 Merops nubicus | reverse complement strand
TGATAAAGTGATGGGACACAAGGAAAGAGTCTCAAGCTGTGCCAGGGGAGGTTTAGGTTGGATCTGAGGAACAATTTCTTCTCCAAAAGGGCTGTCCAGGGCTGTGCCAGGCTGCCCAGGGCAGTGTTGAGTCCCCACCCCTGGAGGCTTTCAGAGCCATGGAAATTCTGAAGTCCCCGAGCAGAACCTGTTCTCCCAAATGCTGTAACACCTGGAAAAGCTCTGGGGTACACCCTGGAAGGGCCAGCAGAACATCAGCCCACAGGCAACTCCATTTTGGGTCGCAGAGATGCTCAGACAGCACTGTCCCAATCACCAGCTGCTCCTCTCTGTCCCTTCCCCAGCAAGGCCCAGGAGCTAACCCTGGCTGGCTCAGACAGCTACTCAGAGACAGCTCCTCAGCCACTGGCCAGCCACTGGCCACCTGGGGAGAGAGGACACTGCCCAGAGACCCACCCACTGGAGAGCCTGCAGCCCCTGAAGCGAGCCCTCAGGCTCTTAGGCAGCTCTCCCCTGCCCCAGAAGGAAGCCCCCTGAGCACAGCCAGAGGAGGTCCCACGCCTGCCCAGCTCCCTGCAGGCTGCAGTGAGTGTCACCCCCCCAGGGGTCCCAGCTGTGCCACCAGCCCAGCGACCCTCCCAGTGCCACGCCAGGCGCTGCCGGGGCTGGAAGGCTCCAGGATCCACACCCCCGTGGAGCCTGCTGGGTGCCCTGGGGCCTGGCCCAGCCCCCCCTCCAGCAACAGCCCCCCAGCTCTCCTCTGCCCTCCTTTGCTGCTGCTTGGCTTTTGCAAGCTACAGAAAGAGCCTGTGCTGCTTGTGGTGGCCAGGAGGGGCTTGAGGGGGGCAGGAATACATGTCAGAACACCAGGCAGTTGCTGTGACAGCCTTGTCCTCCTCACACCATGACTTCCAGCATTTTAAGAAGTTTCCTGATACTTTTCAGGCTTCAGGGAAACACCACATTGGAGGAGAAGGATGGATTTTGAAGTAAGGAAGCAATCAAAATGGATTACTTTGAACCTCGGGGCCTTGGCCCATCCAGAAGATGAAGATGCTGTCTCCTGAGCAAGGACAGGCAGCCCCAGACTGGCTGGGCAGGGGCACAGCCAAGGGCCCAGGGCAAGGGAATTTGAAATCCCTTTTTTCCTCTGTTTTGATGCAGAATGGAGCCCCAGATCAGTAGGTTAACTGCTGCTGCTGCTTGTTGCCAGTGCTGAGAAACCCACCCTTCAGCACCATTTCACTGGGGGAATAATAATCCAAATTGCTTCTAAGAAAGCCATCCCAAACAGAACTTGGAATGCATCAACTATTTCACCAAAAAAAATAATGAAAAAACAAACCCTCTGTTCTGGGCAACTGCCTACACAGATGCAAACCCAAACCAGTCAGGTTAGTCAGGCTGAGTCAGTCTAGAGAAGCAAAGGTCATGAAAAACATTGCACAAAAGAAGCACATCCTAAATAAGGAGTCTCAGTAATACCAAAGCCAGAAAACAGTATTGCTGGAAAGCTGAGAAGTGGCCTCACTTGTCTGAGTCTGGTCCACATTGCCAGGGTTTTAACAAGAGGAACGAATGCATCCCCAGGTGCCACGGATTATAAACAGAACAGGACAGGCCTTGTCTGAGCTCACAACTCAGAGTGCCTCACGGAGGGAACACGTTTCAGAAGCTGTAGGTGTGATGTCCAGAACCTGAGTGCAGCCAAGGCCATGAGAAGTGAGCTGGGGAAGAGAGGCAGACACGGAGCCCACCCTGCCCTGCAGATGGCTGCAGTGGATACACACCTCCTGGAGAGTCCATCTGCAAGCCTGAACTGAGCTTCCCTGTAAGCAGCACCTCGAACTTCCTCTGAGACACAAAACCACAGCTAGTATGCTCTGAAAGGCCAACGCAACCCACGCCCACCACACCCATCCCAGCTCAGGTATGAGCACCCAGCCAGCCAACGTCTCCTGCTACAGATGCTTCTGATTTCTCATGAAGAATGAGTAAGAAGGAGCAGAGGGAGGAAGAACCGTGGCCACAGGAGAGCTTCAGATGTCCTGCAGGAACGTCAGTGAGAGGGAACACATCCCACAGTCTGGGCACACTGTTTCTGAGCAGCTCCCAGGGGTCAGGGAACCCAAGGTGCTGAACCAGAGGGCTCCATCCTGTGGGAAACGGAGCCACCAAGGGGCAGGTGGGCTGGGGAGGGGCTGAGGAGGCAGCTCTGCTCCCCCAGGGTGGGACCAGGGGGGAACTCGCCCCCATCGCCACCCCACACACCTCCCCCCAACTCCTCCTTCCACAGGCAGGGAGGGGAACCCAGGAGCCTTGTGGAGATCTCTGCTCAGAGGCTGATCTAAATCCACTTACGCTGCTGACGGACTGAACACTTCTGCAGGGGAGAGAGGAAGAAAGGCAAAGCACAGAGCTGGCGTGCAGAGGGGGGGGGTGCACGGGCAGCCTGGGTGGGGTGACCTTCACCCCCAAAAAGCACCACATCTCCTCTGAGAGAGCCAGCATGAAACAAGCCACGTCTGCCTCGCCTGAAGGGCCAGACCTTGGCGTGGAGCAGGGATTTGCTGCCTCTCCAGGAGCCTGCCTGGGGTTAAAGTGGGTCAAGCCACGCTGCCCAGGCAGCTGTGTGCTGCCAGTGCCCACAGTGCCCACCAGCAAGGCTGGAAGGGTAAGAAAGTGTTTCTCAGCAAGGCTCTTCAATGCAGGGCTGGAGGGGCTCCCCAGGCAGGCTTTGTTCTACGGTCTGTGAGCTTTGGGGGAAAGGATCCTATCTCTCTTTGTGAGGTGGGGCAGGTTTTTAGCTCTGTTGTGATCTAAATAACACATGAAGGCAGCAGCAGAAACTTCCCTGCCAGCATCCCTTGCAAGCAGGCTGGGTATAGCCTGGGGCAAAACCTGCAGCAGCATCCATCACAGACACAAGTAGGATTTGGCACTGACAGGGGATCAGAGGGACTCTTTCAAGCAAATGGAAGCATGGAAACGCTCTGGATGCCAATGAATTTTCTTTTACTCAGTCATCACTGACACTTTCCCAGCTAGAAGTCAGGAGCTGGAAACCAAAGCCATAAAACCAGCTCTAATTCAAATCAGGGGGCTGGAATAATTCCAAATACATCAATGAATGATGAAGGCATCAAGGTCAAGAAAAGCTGCCCCAAGAGACACAGCATTTCAAGGCCTCTTCTCCCACCACTGCTGGCAGCATGGGGAGAAGCAGCTTTCTGGAAGCAGTGAGGAGCCTCGCTGGGCAAACGCATCCGATGGTAAATTCTACAACAGACTTCAGAAGAGGATCTGTGGTCACCATTCTGCATGTCTGATGCTACACAAAGCACCCTGCGTGGGGACGTGGGTATCACTTAAGCCTCAGACTGCTTTCCACGTTGCAGACTGAAAGCCCTTTACGAAGCCTGGCGTCCTTCAGCAGCTGATGTGGCTTTGCTCCAGGATACCCAGCAAGTGTCCTGGGCAGGTTCTGTGGTCCCCTGCCTAGTGCCCAGACCCCTTCACAGCTCCAGCTCTGCCAACATGTCTCACAGAAGCTCTCAGGCTCTGGTGAGTCATCTCAAGTCGGTGTGTCCTCATCCTGCTGAGCCCCAAGTATTTAATACAATTAACAGCACCACTTATCTGCCGCCCACGGAACCAGAGCTGTAATTCAGGGTCCTACGAGCGTGCCAGGCTGCCTGTGCAGAGAGCCAGTGAGGAACAGCACCCAGACTGACAGCATTCAAATATTGACATGTTTAGATGAAAACAAGCATGCTGAGTGACTGCCAGGGGTATTTGAAGGTGTTCAGGTACAAACCCCCACATGGGGTCCTTCACCAGAACCACACATGAGTTTCTGAGCTCACGGCAGCTGGAGGGAACAAGATCAGATGGGCTGTACTCCAACTTTGCCACATGCCCCATGGTGACATCCTCAAAACCATGGAAGCATCCACCTAGAGCAAACATCTCCTAAAACACTCTCCTGGAGACCCCCACGTCAGCTCCTCTGCCAGCCTTGCTGTTTGGGTGCTGCCCCTCCCTGGAGCTGAGCACCCCTCTTCAGCAGAGCCAAGCTTCCCTGTTCCAGCCCCTCCAGCCCCAGGGTTTCACAGCTGGGGAAGGGAGCACGGGCTCACCCTGCCCTGCCCACCCCCAGGCAGGGCCTGGCTGGTGCCTCCCTTCCTCAGCAATCCTTCACACTTTGATTGAGAGGCTGCATTTTATCTTTTATTTCCTAACCTCCCCTCTCCTCTGCCATGTGCTGTCCTGACACTGCTCCATGGATCATACACCAGGTTCATCTTCTCTGTCACCAGACTTCTGCACATGAGCTGCCATTTAGCAAACCTGATTTGGCTCAGAAGCACCTAAACAAACCTGCCTAAAAGTGAATGCCAAGCAAGCCCCCCTTTAAGCATTTTACATACCCTGTATGAGACACCAGCTCCTGAAATCCACTTTTTGGTGAGATGACAGCTTCTCCTATTATCTTCCCGTTATCCCGAGGTGAAACTGCTCATGTTCCACAGCTAACTCATCTGCTGCTTCCCTGCCACCCTGGGACAACTACAAACCAACCAGGTGACTCCAGAGCTTTTTGGGGCAACAGCCAGGACACCCTTCTGGTTCAGAGAGCAAGGCTGAGGTGAGCAGGTAACGACAGAGTCTATCAGTACTGACCAAGGGGATTGCTTTCCACAAATCCATAGGATACTGCTAAGCCTACACCAAACACCCAAAATAATCACTCCCTCACCACTTAAACCTGTACTGTTGGCTCAGTGGTTCTGACATGATGGCCTTCAACTGGACTACTGTTGAGGCTGGAGATTAAAAGTAAAAATAATCCATTTTAGAACAGGGTATTTCTTTACTGTCACATCTCCCTCAGTTACCAGCACAAGACGACGACGCTGGTGGATGTGGCATCAGCAAGGAACCCACAAAGCAAACTGATTTTAATTAAGGTGTCTGTGTGCAAGGGTTTGGCTGAAGAGTTGTAACATCTGCCTCGAGAAGTGTGATACGTTGACATGAATCATAAGCAAGATAGGGAGGGATTTACTTCACACACCCTCTGGTTATTGTGAGGCCAGCAAATGCAGGATTCAGTTGCCAAAAGCAGCTTTAAGCTCCCACCTGGGCTGTGCTCAGACCCCATCTCCCTTTCACAGCCTGGCTGCAGTGCCCTGTAACCCCAAGGGGAGTGACCTGGGACAGAGGGTGCCCTTAGCCTTGGTGGCTTTGACAACACCTCCACACAGCCTGGCTCTTTCCAACCACACCCCCAGAGAGGCAGCTTCTGCTCCAAGGGAGGGCTCATTGGCTGAAATAAAATGAGATGTGTCAGGACTGTACTCCCTGTACAGCACCACTTTCTTTCCTGCTCTATCTGAAGGCTTAGTGAGCAAGGTAACAGAAGCCTGAGTACACAGGGGCTTTCTCCTTCTTAAGAAGATGCATCTGTCCTTTCTGTTAAATGTTAATACACCAGAAAAAGTTGTTCCAGCCATACTGCAGTAGGAGATTCTGCCACTTGAACTGTGCAGGTAAGGGCTAAATTAGCAACCCCACACAGCACACAAGGGTTCCTAGCATCTGTGCACTTTCAGTGATGGCCAGCAAGAGCTCTCAAAGCCATGCAGCTTACTCCAAACCCCACAGCAAAACACCATCAGAAGCCTTTTTGTCTCACCAGCTTGAATATGGGCACTTTGAGTGTTGCACAGCCTTAAAAAGTATACATAACCATCAACAAAACAACCAAATAAATTAGCAGTAACAGGGAAAAAGGTCTTTCCAAGTCCAACTTGTAAAGGCATTTCCATATTATAAAAGCCAGACACGGTATTAATTACAAAGCTGAGCAAATTCTGTGACCACCACAAAATAAAAGCAGGTATTTGTGAGGACACAACTGGAAAAGTGGGAACAGGAAGAGAATAAACTAACAAGTGGCTAACCCAAAATCTGCCAGTTGTACCTCTGGGTACACGTGAGCAGTGACCAGCTCCCAGCCCCTGTGGAGGGCTCTGTCAGAAGGGTCACCAGTTTCCAAGCCAGCCTTGGGATGACACTTTCCACGAGGACAGTGACCTGCAGGGCAGAGGCTGGTGGCAGGGATGGGCCATCAGACACCAGCAGGATAATGAGACAACTCTGCAGCCTCTGTTCTTCAGCAATGCTGGTTTCCAAAGCACCAAGGATAGCTGATGAGTGCAAGCAAGAGCAAGGACCTGCTTTATCTTTACAGCTTCAGACCATAGCACAGTGACAGGAACTCCACAGACCTCGGGTGTTACCTGAGCTGCTCAAGAGCTCAGGGCCCAAGCTCTGTATCAGAAGGTCTCTGCTCAGAACAAAGCCAAGTCCCTCCAGCTCCCCTTAAGTGACTCTGCTGGTGTTCAGGAGAAGACCAGCAGAAGGGACAGCAAATGGTCTGTTGACAAAGGGACAGCAAATGGTCTGTTAACAAAGGGACAGCAAACGGCCTGCTGACAAAGCCTGGTTCTGAGGTGCACTATGGTGAGAGGAGAGCTGGTGTAATGACATTAGTAAAGGTAACTCAGGTCACTGCCACTTTGTTGTCTGCCCTTTATTTTCAGCAAAAATAGCATAAGGTGGCCACAACTGGAGGAAAAAAGAGGAAAAAAAAAAGGCAGGCAAAGCTGTTCTGCTGTTGCTCACATCTGACCGCATGATTCCAGGATGCTGGAGACGTCTGAGGGAGCTGCTGAATATTTAACCTCAGAGATGGAAGCTGGGCTGTCTGCTGTCCCCTTCACATCCCACCTACCCTCCATTAACTCTAATTAAGGCTGTCAGGGCCTTCACCTGAGTCTCTCCATAATTGATGGTAATAGTGCTGGGCCCAGAGGACACGGCAAGTTTCCTCTCCAGGAGCCCCCAGTGTGGGCACTGCCCCCGGAGGGGTCTCTGAGGAGCCAGGTGGGTGCCAGCCCGTGGGACACACACGCAGCCCCCGCTGATACCCCCAAAACAGGCCCGGGCACAGGGCCTGGCACCAGCTCCCCTGGCTGCCCCACGGCCCGGGCACGGCCAGGGGCCCTTGCCCAACACCACACCCCAGCAGTGGGCAGTGGGCAGCCCAGCAGCCCAGCTCCTCCCCTCGCTGCCAGGGGCACGCAGGGACCCCAGGTGCCAGGCAGCAGCGGGCAGGGGGGAGCCAAGGGGTGGGCTGGCCCAGGAGCCACCTCAGGGGGATGGAACCAGGCAGTGAGCCCAGTGACATGCTGGTTTCCCAGGCAGAAACTCAGGATCTTGCTCTGCCCTCCTGGGAACTCCACCTGCTAGGAAGAGTTAGGGAGCCCTTCTGATAGCCAGAACCCCCCACAGCACACACACTGTGTGGACAACCTTCCAGCTCCACTGCCAGCAGAGCCAGTGTCCTTGCCCTGCTCTGGGCCCACTCCAGCCCCTCAAGGTCCTTCTTGGAGTCAATGGCTCAAACGTGACCCCAGGATTCGAGGTGTGGGTTTCCCACCACCCCCCA
>NW_008591656.1:60322-64161 GCF_000691845.1 Merops nubicus | reverse complement strand
GGCTCACCTCCAGCCAGCTGCTGACCAACCCCACAGTGATGCTGGGGCCCTGGCCAGGGCTCCCACGCTCCTTTACAGAAGAGATGTCTCCCAGGACTCACCCTGAATCACAACTGGATGTGTTTTGGCTTTGCTATGGGAAAACAAACTTTTTTTCACTGGTTTGTTTTCTGCCCTGGGGAATTAGTGACTCAGGCAGGATGCTGAAGGCTCAGTGGGATCTATTTTTCATCACCTTGAAGGTGGGGGTTTTTATCAGCCCTGCAGCCTTATTCCTGCAGCTCCACTCACAACACGATTTTCAATAAAGCATTTTGACCCCCCCATTTTTCCTCAGAAGCTGATGGGGGAGTGTGGGGAGGTTAGTGCTCAGGGAAGTGAGGGATGGGAAGCACAGAGGGCACAGATCTGAGGTGTGCTGGCTGGCTGCAAGGGGGCTGAGCCAGCTGTCCTCCTCACACACAAACCCCTTTGCCAGCCCCTTCGCTCACAGGGGAGGACCCCACACAGCTCCCAGGAGAGGACCCCACACAGCTCCCAGGAGGAGCTCCTTGCCCTGGGCACCCTCACACTGCTGTTTCCTTCAGCTCCACACCCCACCCAGACTCTTCTGAAGAGACACTTCTGATTCTGTCATCTGTGTTTTGCATTGAAGCACCCACCTTGCTGCTGGATCCTGGGGCCCCACAAATGCACTAAAGACACAAGTGTCTACAGGGGCAAAGTCTCCCTCCCTCCC
Organism: Merops nubicus; assembly: GCF_000691845.1. Classification (NCBI taxonomy): domain Eukaryota; kingdom Metazoa; phylum Chordata; class Aves; order Coraciiformes; family Meropidae; genus Merops; species Merops nubicus. Next base: position 63,422 of record NW_008591656.1, on the reverse strand, counting down.
TCGGCCACGTTTGATTTGGCAGAGGTACTTCTCCACAGCCACACTACTTTTCTTTAGAATATGAAAACAAAATATTCCTTCTGACAGCTATAAGACCAGCAAAGACTTCAGCTATAGTCAATCAGACCAAACACAGAGCATTTCTTCCCAAATAACCACATGCTTTTTGAATATATTTTCAATATTCATGACATACTATTTTTCAGAATCACCTGAAGCAGTGGAAAAACATTTAACACAATAGGAGCACAACCAAGAGTGCCCAGAGCTCTGTACTGCCTCCTCCAACGCTGCTCCCCTCTCCTGCTCACGCTCTCAGCACTTAAATACACACAATGAAAAAGAAAACAGACTCTGTAACACTTGTAAAACTCCATTTTAAACCCCACACTGTAAAGTGGCAGCTATGAAACGAGGTGGAACACGAAGCAGCGACTTGCCCAGACACTTTTACAGGAATTGGAATGAATGTCCAGCAAGCGCTGGAGGAAATCGGAGCTGATTAAAACTTCTGGGGACTCAATGTTTTAACTGGATGGCTGGTGCTGCCTCAGCCTCTTGCCAGCAGCTGACAAGGATGTAAAATGGAGAGCAGGAGGGGATCAGCCAAGAACAGCGAGCAGACAGCTCGGAGGAGAACAGTTCATCTTTTTCTCATTACCCATCAGCCCAGCGAGGGTGTTCTCTGCTTACCCTGGGTGCCCAGAGTCACACCCAGGCTGTGCAGAACACAAACCTCCAGCAGAGGACAGACACCATAAAGAGATGGGTCTTACCTGAGGGAATTTGCTTTCCACGAGCTTTTTGTCTTTCTCCTCTGATAGGAAGAGGTTTGAACGGGACATTTCTTGTGAGAGTTCAGCCAGGAGCTGGAAACACGAGCTCTGGGGTCTATTTTGCAACTTCTTGAAACTTCCTTTCTCTCTGTATTCTGCTGCCCAGCCCACCTTTTACAGCTTTACTCTTTTTTTAGCTAAAAAGCCTTCCAGTACAAACTGTGGGTGGGTGGCACAGCTGGATCTCACACTTCTCTGGGGCTGCTGGAAGGAACTCCTGATCTGTATGTACAGCTGCTCCACTTCTGCTACAGCACTGGGTACAGCTCCACCCTTCTGCAAAGGCCACTACCTGGGCAGCATTTCTCGTGGTGTGGAGTTCAGGGGGACTTCCCATCCACTTCCCATCATTCTGCAGGATGGAGCACCACAGACTTCCAAAGAGCTTGCTGCATCTTCCCAAGCCTGACTCTCTCAGCTGAGAAGTCCTTTCAGTTGGCAGGGAGAGAATCATTGCTTCATTTTGTTTTAAGACTCAAACCCAGGCATTTTGTGGTGTTTCTGTGAATCCAGGATGGAACTTTCAATCAAAACAAGAGAGAAAGCTTTAACTAGCCACACATGTGGTCAGTGGGGAACTAACCTGGGACACAGAACATTTAGGCTGATGTTCCTGGCCTTCCCAGTTCTCACCAGGGAGCACAAGCAACCTAACTACTATTGACCTAAAAATTTCACCAGGACAGATCAAAAGTGGTTCTTGGTTATTTTTGGAAGAAGAGAGAGAGGAAAGAGAGCAGAGAGAGGAAAGAGAGCAGAGAGAGGAAAGAGAGCAGAGAGAGGAAAGAAATCTCCCTAAAATTTTAAAACCCCACATCTGCTGACACCTGAGACAGGTGAAAAAGAATATACCTTTTTTTTTTTCAAGGCCTTAAACAAGATGCAAAGTTCTACACAGATTGAGGTTCTCACTCTCCTGAGCCTAGGAAGCAGTGTTTTCCCATGAAAGGCACCAGTGTTTGCTCATGTCCCTGCTCCAAAGGCCACGTGCAATTCCACTGTGGGCAGGTTAGGAAGAGTTTGGGGCACTCAGGATGAACGACAGTGCTGGAGTGAACAGCAGAGTAAAACACTACCAGCTAGACCTCAGCAGGAGCTAAGCCTCTGTGAGCAGAGGTCTTTGCTGACAGCCAGTGGCTCTGGGTGCCTGTTCCCACACACAGACATGTAGGTGTGTCTGTACATTTACACACGTGCAGAGCCAAGAGCAAGCAGGTTCTAACCTCCAGCCCTTCACCAGTCTCCTCACGAGGAGTCTCACTGGGACTTTCATCCTCTGCCATTCCCCAGGCACATGTAAACAGACATACAAAGTGTCAGGCAGAGGGTGATGACACCCTGGTGTCATCTGACTGCTCTCACTCAGCTGCCACAGAGACAAATACCTTCAGAAATAACATCTTCTACAGAGCCAGGAAAAACTGCTCCAAGTTTCCCAACCTTCTGCCATCTGCCCTGAAACCCTCAAGGTTTCCAGCAGTTCTGTTTACAATATGAGGTCCAAGTCAGGTGCTGTCCTCCTCCAGCAGTGAGATGAGCCAATCTGCACGTGGAGCAAACTTTGTCCATCGTGGGGCTCCTTGCCACAGAGACTATCAGAGAGTGGGTTCAGAAGCCCAACCCAGAACCTATTTGAGACCAGCCCCAGCCCCTAGTGTGGTCAGCAGAAAGCTCATGGACTTCCACATGGCCTTGCTTGGTGGTCTGTTTCCCCCTGCTGAATTAGACTCCTTTGTTTTCCCATTTTGTATTAAGTTAGAGCAGATAGTATTTCTGCAGTGCAAATTTACACTGAGCAACAAGAGGCCCCTGGTTCCCTATCAGCAATTATCCTTGCTATCTTCAGTCTGGAGGTTAATTACTGTTAGTTCACTAATGCTCACTGACACAGCTCCCAAGTGCTCCTTGAGACAGCACAGCAAAAACTGCAGCATGCCCAGCATGGACTAGCCCAGTTTAGAGTAACTGAGCTTAACAACCAGTCTAGTAGAGCTAGCAGAGCTCACAGGCTCCTCCCCGTGTGACAAGCCCCAGGGAGCAGGGAGTGCTGCTGAGGATGAGGTGCCAGCCCAGGCCCGGCCCAGCCCACGGGATGAGGCAAAGAAACACTTCAAACCCCCACCAGCTACTGCCATCCCCACCTTGCTCCTGGGGGCTCGGCCAGAGGGACAACAACCATCCAGAGCCAGGAGGACAGCAAAGGAAAGGAAACTCTGAGCTCACAGGCTGCATCACGAGGAGCTACCGCTCCTGCCTGCGGGTGC
>NW_008591656.1:57706-60281 GCF_000691845.1 Merops nubicus | reverse complement strand
GCAGGAAGCACACAGCAACAAGATCAGCAGATTCTGTAGTCTGGGTGACAAAACCAAAAATTCCAGAGGGGAAGAACTACTTCAGATTGCACTAAAAGATTTTTCTTCTTGAAATAAAACAATACAAAGGTGTTTCTTCACGTCAGCTCCCCAAAGTCGCTTTCAATCTAATATGAAACTCAACTTTTTTACATTTCCTAACTTCAGAAACAACCCAAAGCACCTTCCCCATAACACACCAACCAACCCCAAACCTCTTTCTTTAAAAAATTTGGATCAAATTTTAATAGGAAAATGTGTTTTTCCTTTCTAAATGTTGAAAGGATCTGCTTTAGCATTTCCAAAGCATAAATACATGGCATTAAACATGATGGAAGTAAATATTTTGATGTTTACAAATGGACGTGTAACCCTTTTGTTGACTGAAGCTATTTGCCTCATTTCGACTTAATTTTATGAAGAGTTGTGGTTTCTGTGAAGATTTTGGTAAAGGGGTTTGTCTGAAGTCATAAAAGCTCCCAAGGATAGAGGTGTGATTTGTAGGCCTGATAGACACAGCTGATGTTCTGCTTGCAGGAGAACCACCAGAAACATCACCCTTTTCAATCACCTCTGCTCTTGATCAGTGGAAAAAACAGGCAGGAAAAGAGCAAGATCTGAGGCAGCACTTTCAGCTCTGCACACCTAATTCTCAGGACTGCTGAGTACACCACAGGATTTATATTGCCAGTCCTAAACACCTGCATTCAGGTTTGCACTTACAGAGAGCTACTTTGGAGTTCTCCAAATGAGTCATTTCCAACTACATCTTAAAGAAAAACACAAACCCCAAACACCCATTTCATGACTCCCTTTTTAAAAGCCACCACCATCTATTCCCTTCTCCTGGGCTGAAGGTTTGTTGAATATACTCAACGTTACCCATGGTGTGGTCACACTGAGTCCCCAGGAGAAGCAGAGTTTTCTGTACTGATCTGCAGGCATTTTAAATGACTGTATTTAAATCTAAGTATCCTGAAGGTGCCAGGGTGCTTCTGAACTCTGGCTTTTGGCAGGAGGTGGAACTGTGGAATGTCAGCTCCTGGTTCCAATCAGTTCAGGGAGAGCTTGCCCTTCAGTGCTGCTACCAGATAACCCACCCAGCTGGGAGATGGGAAGGACATGAAGAGCAGAGGCAGCTCTGGCAAGTGTCTCCACTTCCAGTGACGTGACCCCCACACTAAGCCAACACAACGTGCAGGCCAAGAACTTGTGACCAACTTCCAGCTCTGTTCTGAGAGCTGAACACTGAAGCATGGGGGAAAAAACAAGGACAGACTGCTGCCTTTCCTTCTTGGTGCCTGCACACTTGTGGGAGGAATAAACTAAAGATATTCTTTTGGGCTTACTTGAAATGCACTCTCGGGGGTGCTTTGCAGCCACCAAGGTTACTAATGGTCCAGGTCAGTCTGAGGAACACCTTTCTGACAGGAGGCTGGAGCCTGGTGGGGGTCGGGCTCTCCTCCCAAGGAACAAGTGATAGGACAAGAGGAAACAGCCTCAAGTTGTGCCAAGAGAGCCTTAGGTTGGACACGAGGAACAATTTCTTCTCTGAAAGAGCTGTCAAACCCTGGAGAGGGCTGCCCAGGGAATGTGCAGAGTCCCCATCCCTGGATGCATTGAAAAGCTGTGTAGATGTAGTGCTGAGGGGCATGGTTTAATTCCCAGGAGAATCTTCCTCCCACCCTCCTGGGCTCAGGGGCTGGCTCGTGCCAGGAGGGACTGAGCCTCTTAAAGCTCCTATGGACTCCCAAAGTTCCTGCCAGTGCTACAGCCCACCTGAAAATCAGCACCTGGGGGGTGCTGGGGGGTTTGAAAAGAAACCTTCCACAAACAATTAAAAAAGGATGTTCTTTGCACATACTTCTTGGGCATTTATTTATTCCTGCCCTTGCTGTGGGGGGTTGCCCCACTCCCACGTGGGCCATGCTCTGCTCTCTCAGGGCAGAGCCAGCTGCCAGCAGTGCCCTGCTCAGCTCAGGGCACCACACCTAGACCACAGACAAACTCAAATGGAATTTGCAAACTCTGAAATGATATCCCAGCCTGTCACACGCTGCCTGCATGCCCTTGCTGCCTTCCAGCTCCTGCCACACGTCAGCCTGGAGGAGAGCCCTGGGTGCCCAGCACAGACACGTCCCAGGCCGCTCAGCCCCTGGGTCCTTATCTGCCAGACCTGTCAGCAAACGTCCCCTCTGCTGAGGCTGCAGCTCATGTCCATGAGGAGCTATCTGGAGAGTGAGTCATTTCCCCAAGGACACCTCACCATTAGAGCATTATCTCCAGGGGCCAGCAGCTGACCTGTGTGGGCTCCTCTCACAAAGCACTAACCAGACGTGGTGGTGCACGGAGGAACCTCAGCTCTGGAGCAGGTCAGGCCCCCCAGAGTGACAACCACCTTCCTCGTGGGCTGCAAGCTGAAAATCAACTGGCTTTCAATTATTTTTTTTTTTAGTGCAAGATGTATGGGTATTTTTTGAGGGGCAATTTTTCCTGTGAGGAGAGGGAATTTCTGTAGTACCATTCTTCTTTATTT
>NW_008591656.1:50756-57654 GCF_000691845.1 Merops nubicus | reverse complement strand
TCTTCCCTTCCCCGTTCCTGCTTTGTCACAAAAAGATGGAGCAACAGGGGAAAAAAAACAAAGATTATCCCCCCAGAAGGAAACCGTTTCCATCTTCAGGTTTCCCTGGGAAGGAACACACAGTTCCTCAAAGCCAGTTCCTGCTGGCAGCCCTGCTCTCCTCACCTCAGGTCAGCCCCTGCTTCCCTGGACAAAGCAATTTACCCATGAGAGAGTTGAGCAAGAAAGCTCTGAAGTGCCACTGGAGGACTAGAGCTGAGTGGCAGGAACAGACAGAGATCTAGTTCTAATGACAACTTGTTTCCTCCTTCACTGCCCTGGACAGTCACACAGGCTCCTGACTGCACAGGAGAACACTCACAGCCAAACCCTGTCCACACAGGCACCACGGTGAACCCCAGGACCACTGACCCCAGGTCCCTGGGGCCATCATCACAGCCACAGAACAGCAGGGAAATCACCAAACCTCTGGAGATCAGATCCTCCAAAGCAGGTTTACCTGGGGCAGGCTGCTCAGCATCATGTCCAGGTGGGTTTTGAAAGTCTCCACAGAAGGAGAATCCAAAACCAACCTGGGCAGGCTGCTCCAGGGCTCTGTCACACTCACTGGAAAGAAATCTTTCCTGATGTTGAGGTGACACGACCTCTCAGGTCAGTCTACCTCTGGCAGAGTCACCCCTGAGCCCTCTGGCTGTTTGTGTCACCTCCAGACCCATAGGAGACAGAAGCAGCAGACAGCACCACGTCCTCAGCAGCCACTGACAGTGAGCTGACAGCACCTTCAGCAGCAGAAGCGAAGGGCTGGACCCTCCTGCTAGCCCAACAGAGAGGGGCTGCTCAGCTCCAGGAGCCCTCAGGTGGCTGCTGGCCACTGCTGGCCACCCCAAATGGTGCTGGCCACCGAGGCTCTGCCTGCTCTCTGGATGCACCCCGACCCGACGCTCACCCCCTGCACTTCCCAACGGGCACCCAACAAACAGGTCATCGTGGCCACCACAGTTATTAGCACAGCTCTAGATGGGAGCAGACTGTAACCAAACGCTGAGGCCTGGGAGCTTGCAGAGAGCCTAAAACAATAGCTGTGGGGTGAGGAGCATCCATCCCTTTTATCCACAGGCTGTTAACTCAGACCTCCAGCGACAGCCACGGCCCTGTCACAAGTCGTTAAGTCGCTGCGTGGGTAGCTTGAGAAGCTGGCACATGGGGCACCACATGGCCCACAGCACTCACTGGGAGCCACATCTCCTCTTCACAGCAGCAGACAGCTGCTGGGAGGCACCACACCAGCTTTTGTGAAGGAAAAGCTGCGTGAGGCCATTCCCCTGCCACACTGATGCAAACTCAAGCGTCTTTGCAAAGCCCTGGGGGCCTCCAGGACTGTATCTGCACCATAAGCACCATTTATCATATGGGGAGATTCTCTTGGAGTCTCATTTTGCAGAGAGATGACAATAGCACAGCTTCTCCAAATAACTGAACTCAGTCCAAAGAAACATTAAAGAAAACTAGGGCTTTCTCCATATGATACCTGCTTCCCTTGGGCAATGCTGCCTCTGCTCCCTGGCTTTTATAGAAAAACACTGAACCTTTAACAAGTCCTTACTCCACTCTCACAAACTTGCAATTTATTCAAAAGAAAAATGGTTCAATATTTTACAAAGAGTGTATATTGCCAGCACAAGACCTTGCTGCAGGCAGCCTGGCCTCCCAGGGCTCAGACTCCTCAGCTGCCCCTGGGGATGGTCAGACCACAGTCACCCCAGCACTGGAGCAGAGTGGCCCCCAGTGGGGCACCTTGTTCTGCCCATGCACCAGCAGGGCTGAGCGAGCTGACAGGAGGACACTCAGGTCCTGCAGCTCCAGGCCCTCACCCCAGCTGGCACAAGGAGGACCAGCACCACTTCATAAACCAGGCAGGAGGGAGGAATGGGAACCCAGCCCAGCAGCACTGCTCCTGCCCCAGCTCCCAGCCACAGACCATGAAGTTCTGGTGGAAAGAGATCTTCACCCCTTAAAGCCTCAGGCCCTCAACCAGGGAATGCCCCTGGAGCAAAAGGCAGGATGGCCTTGCAGGGGTCCAGGGGGTGCTGCCCCATCACCCACCCCACAGTGGAACCAGAGCAGAACCCTTCGTGCAGACCAAGGCTGGAGACACCCAGACTGTAGGCTGCCCCTGCCCTTTCCCCTCATCTCCCACAAAACCAGAACAGCTTTCAGCAAGAGCAGGAAAAATAAAAGAAGGCAACTGTAAAAAATCAGTTTTTAGGAGGAATATAGCATGATGCCATTATCCTTCTGTGACAACGAGCATCCCAGTGGAGACCCAAACAATTGCCAGCCTGGCAGGGGGCAGTAAGACAATGACTTGGGGGCAAGAAAAATTATATATAAATCTATTCCCTGCTGGCCCTCACCCTCCATCTCCCCTTGCATTTCTTTGTGACTGCACTGAAAGGGGTCAATAGCTCCCAGCTTGAGAAATGCAGCTTCTGAAAGGACCAGCAGCAGCAGCTGTATTCCAAGCGTGCTTTTTACTCCACAGCCCCCCCCGGCTAAGGCAGAGCTTTTAAAGAGAGACACTTCCAGGGAGAAGGGGGGAGGAGTCGAGGAGGAACAGCACCTATCTGCCTTGGCTCCAGTGACACCTTCCCTGCAGCAAAGCCTGAGTGGCCAGGGGACAGGAGCTGCAGATCTCAAGCCCCACAGTTTGTTACACCTTGCTCAGTCACCGTGTCCCCATCCTTCAAAGTATGCTACAAAACCACACAGAGCAGCCAAGCACCAAGCTGGGAAAGAATTTCCACGGATTGAAAACAATGGGCAAATTAGTGCAGGACTGGTGGATCACATCAAAGCCTTGCAACTCAGCCTCTGATGGCCAAAAAATCCCCACCTGACTAGCACTGCCAATCCAGTCAGATTTTAACAGGCTTAATGAACGTAGCTTGACAACAAAAGACCGTGGCTGAGTTGATATTTAGGCTTTCTGTTGGAGGAATCACTCCAGAAAAGCTATGGCAGGATAGAGCCAGGGATTTGTTGGGTGGGAGGAGGAGGAGGACTGCACCCTTCTCCTTTGATGCCTTGTGGAAGGCTGGCACGTGCACGGTTTGTCCGGACCCCCGGCCCGCAGCCTCCTTCAAACACCCAACAGCAACTACACTGCAGTCACTTTTGGAATCAGGATGTGGTTTTTAATTGGTTTTGGGAGTGGATGAAGCCAAGTGTCTGCACAAAGTGGTTGTGCAGCTCAGTTCTGGCTGTGGTCCCCAGGTGGGAACTGGTGGAAGCTCCATCTGTGTGCTTTAGAAACCGAGGAACAGTTCCCACTCCTCAAGTGTATCCACATTTGAGGAGCACAACAGGCAAAATGTCACAGGAGGAAACTCTGCTTTGTGTTAAGTGGAGACAGATTAAATGAGACCAGCTATGATTCTCCAGCTCTGATTTATTGGACTTCATATTCATCCAGTTGTTTGACTGGAGCCTTCCAGTAAACATCAGCAGAAGTCCACAATATTCACCTAAGACAAGGCTGAAGGTTGCAGCTGGAAGTGCAGTGGTGCCTCCAGCAGCACCACACACAGCAAAAAGCCATTCAGGTAGTTCCCACCCAACTGGCCATGAGAGGAGTCAGAACTGAGGCCAAAGAACGAGCCAGAAGCAGGGCAGTGAGCTGCCCCTGTGAGCTCCAGGAGCTAAGCAGTGCATGACCTGGCGTTTCCCTTTGGTTTCCAGTCCTGTCTTTCCCACAGGCACCCACAGACATGGGTCTGTGCCTTATCAGAGCCTGAACCACAACTGCAGAAGAGCTCCTGGATCCCAGCAGCTCGGCAGTGCAGAGCCATGGTTCATGGGGCTGTGATGAGCAGGGACAGATAAGCCACCCTCCATGTCTGGTTCCACAGAACACAGCCCCAAGCCTCCCTAGCACAGCCCAGGACACAGAATCCTCCCCTCGCCCACGACTAATTGCATCTGCAGTGGCCAGGGGCTGAAAGAGAAGTAAGCAGATTAATTCTGTGAGGCTGTGCAAGAGGACCCCAAGGGGACGAGGGAAAATCCCATCGTTTAAACCAGGACTGTTGGTGCTGCTGGGAATGACATGACATACTTGCAGGGGATTAAGGGTTTGGGCCAAGGGCCTCATCTTTTCCAGGTCTGGTTTCCATGAGCTCCAGATTAGACCTTCAAGGCTTTCTGCCTGTGGGGTTTTTCACTTCTGGATGACCCAAAACATCTTGCCCAGTTGAAAAGTAAACGACTCAATTAATTTCTTACTTAACCCCTTGCCCCCCAACAGATGCTTTGTTATTCCTTTTCTTAAAAAGCTTTCAGTTTAAATTAAGGTAATTTTCCATATCAGATGATTTTGGAACAAGATGTCTAAGAATTGTTTGATTAATACCTCACATGTAACGTTTTTCTTTTTCCAGCATCCTCCTCCCACCCTTTCAGCCTGTGTTTCTCTCTCGACCACGTGAGCCACCCTCACCCTCCAAGGCACATCTCTGCTGTAAATGCACCAGGAGGCTTCACCCCCTCAGAGGTGGTGGGTGCCAAGGGCCCTGGTGAGCCAGAGGAGGGGCTGGAGCCCTCTGCTCACCCCGAGGCAGCCCGGAGCTGCTGCCTTACCTGCACGCTGCTGGGAGGGGACAGCCCTTTGGGGACACACTGCTCGTCCTCCAGAAGCTGGGTCGTCCTAAAGATGCATCAGCCAAGGTCCTTGCTTCCAGCCCTTGGCACTGAGGTCCAGGCTGGTCAACCTGAGGGGAGCAGCAATGAAAAACACCTAAGACACATAGCTCTGTACTGGGCCTGAGAAGACCATGACCTTGAAGCGTCCAAGGCCAGCTTGGACAGGGCTTGGTGCAGCTGGTCTAGTGGAAGATCTCCCTGCCTACAGCAGCCAAGTTGCACTAGAGGATCTTTAAGGTCCCTTGCAGCCTAAACCATTCTGTGATGCTGTGACCCTGCTTTACCCACTCCCTGCTCAGGTAGAGATCAGCTCTTCCTTGCACATGTGAAGACTGAGGGGCAGTGTCTGGCAGTGACCCTGAAGACCCTGGCAAGCCCTGGGCAAAGGGAACATCCTCCTCCTTACTCCCCAGTCCACGTAGGCTGGCCAGAAAAGGGCTTTGCTCAGCAGAGAGGGCAGGACTATTTCCATAGGAATAAGGAAGGAGCAGCAGAGTTGCTCTGCATCTTCTCCTCCTGCTCCCCTGTGCAGCAAGGGAGAGTCACCAGGGGAAGAGAAGAGGACAGGAACCCCAGGAAGAGACACTGTGAGTCCCCCAGAGCAAGTCCTGGAGCAAAGGATGGAGCAGATGAGAAAAACCAAAGGTAGTGAAGTGTTTGAGATGCACACACATCCCTGGCTGGACAGATGTGAGAGTACAGCTGTGTGTGGAATGGAGGGAGCCAGGAAAGGCTGAGGATGAGGAAGAGTGCACGGTGATGGAGCTGAGAGGCAGGTAAGGGTGGGAGGAAGGCACCAGCAGAGCCAGCAGGAGGAGGGTTCAGTGGGAGACACTCAGGTGGTGAAGGCAGACAGTGAAGGAAGGTCAACGAGAGCCTGGAGAAAGGCAGGCCAGGCAGGGGGGAGGGAGAGGGACCCTGCCAGGGGGGTCTGTTCCCCCTGCAGAGGCCAGGCAGACCCAGGGCACAGAGCTGGAGCCAGCACCTAGGGGAGCAAGCCAGGGCTTCTCTCTGGAGACCAGCAGCCAGCCTGGATCTCATTCTGCCTGACAGCTCCAGGCCAGAGAGGAACCTGGCACCACAAATCCATCCACACTACTGCTCCTCTGCTCCCCCACCCACCCCACAGCTTAGCTCTCCTCAGGAACCAAACCCTGCCACCCTGCCCAGCCCCTCCAGCATCCCAAAGGCAATGCCAGCTGGCCACATGCAGCTCCAGGGAGCATCAGTGTCCCCAGCATCACAGGGCTTAGCAGCTCCTCCAGGGTGAGGATGAAACCCTGAGAAGGTCCTTTCACAGAACCACAGGCTGCCAGGGGCTGGAAAGGACCTTTGGAGAACATTGTGTCCAGCCCCCTGCTCCAGCAGCTCACCCACAGCAGGGTGCCCAGCATGGCATCCAGGCAGGTTTGGGATCTCTCCAGAGCAGGAGACTCCACAGCCTCCCTGGGCAGCTGCTCCAGGCTCAGGCACCCTTATAGGAAAGAATTTTTAACTCCTGTTCAGGTGGAACCTCCTGGGTTCCAGTTGGTGCCTGTTGCCCCTTGTCCTGTCTCTGGACACCACTTAAAAAAGACTGCCCCCATCCTCTTCTCTGCTCAGCTCCCCTCTGAGGCTTCTCTCCCCCAGGCTCAGCAGCCCCAGGGCTCTCAGCCTGTCCTGGCACAGAGATGCTCCAGTCCAGCCCCTTTCACAGCAGCCCCATTCAGCACCCCATCAGACAGACACATCCTGAAGGAGCACTGATGCCCCCATGCAGGAGGTGACACAGGCACTAAGTGGGCAGCTGGGAAGCACTCCCATCACACCAGAGCACTCGGGAGGGGACTCCTGCCACGCGTGGGGCTGCCAGCAGCCTCTGCTCCACCGAGCTGCACTCCAGGCACACACCAACCACATCCCGGCTTCTGCCACGGGCATGGGCCAGTCTGTGAGAGGTGCAAGAGCCTGCATGGAGAAAACAAACACACCCACCTACTCTGCAGAGAATCAAGTAAAAAACACCAGAAAGAGTCACTTGTTGAGGTCTGGACAGCGCTCTAAAAGGCCAGGAGGGAAGGGGCCACAGGCGGGTGTCCCGGGAGCCACCACGGCTGGGTCCAGCAGCACTTCAGCAGCAGTTTCCCCTCCCCACCACAGCAGCAGAGCTCAGGCTGCCTGAGCCCTCCTGCCACCAGGGGATCCTGCCTCTCCCCTGCCA
>NW_008591656.1:49083-50692 GCF_000691845.1 Merops nubicus | reverse complement strand
TCAGGGAAGGCTGGTGGAGAGCTGCCCTGGAGACCTGGTGCCTGCACAAACGGCCTGATTGTTACTGTTTTAAAAAAGGTGATTCCTTTGTATCTGACTAGAGCAAAAGAGCAGCACATGTGAAAAAGGACAGTAAGACCCAGGCACCTCCTCCCAGGCTGATGCAGAGGGACAGCAGCACCATGGGATCCAACACTCCTTGAGTGAGTTTTCCCAAGGGGAGTAGAGCCAGCAGTCTCTGGGTCATCTGGGCTCAACACATTTCTAATATAAAACCAAAAATAAACAGATGGATCTTCTCCTGCTTCGCTGCCCTGGTCTTAAATTCCCCCTCATCACTGCTGGCTGCTATCAGAGACAAGACCCAGGTTAGACAAGATCTGAGCCAGCCCAGCAGCTCACTGCCCCTTCCACAGCACCCCACCGACACCCCCCCTCAGGGCTTCGCAGGCTGGGGCTCCTCAGTTTGGTTTCATTTAAGGGGTACAAGAGGCTCAGCTGGAATTATGACTTTATTATCATTTTAAACCCAACCGTCATCACAGCTTCCTCCCCACTTCAGTGTTTGTTCCCTGGGGGGCCCCAATGCTGCTGTATTTTGCCAACAACGTTTTTTCTCCCCCTTGTATCCTCCTGCAGTCCTGCAGAGGGCTGTGCCAAGGCACTAAAGTGGGCACAGGAACAGGAGTTTGCTCTCCACACCAACACCGAGCCCAGGAGGGGCACAGGGCACCCCTGGGTAGCATTTTACACACCACAAGCTACATCAAAGCAGAGGTAGAACACAAGTAAAACAAGCCAGTTCCTCATTATGTCTTACCCTTAGCATGTTAAACACAACTGGAGGGAGCTGTGGAGCTGGCAGCAGCCTGAGAGGTGCCGCGAGGAGGGGCAGCAGAAAGGAGCAGCTGGGGCTGAACCCACAGGGTCAGGAGGCATCTGCCTGCTGTGTGCAACGTGGATTTAACTCACACAGGCAGCTTGGTGAAAGGGTGGGGAGGCTGGCAGGGGCTGCCCAGTGCTGCCCTGGGAACCCCCCTCCAACCTCTGGGGCCTCTGATGGAGACGTGAGCAGAGCCCCTCGCCAGCAAGTCAAGCACAGCTTCTTGTGCATCAAAGGAGATCTCTTCTAAGAAGAGAGAAAATTAATTAAGTGGGTAAAATCCCACAGGTTGGAACAGCAGCTGAGGATTTATCTCTCAATCAGGACTGAGAAGCCTCCTGCAGACATGAACAGCTTTATACAGGCTCGCTGGCACTCCAGATGAGATGCAGGGCTCTGCATTCCCAGGAGCAGCAGATGCCTGCCCAGGTACAGACCCAACCAGAAAAAAACTACTGGCCACCTGTCCAAAAACACACTTGTGGGCTTCTTCCTGTCTCTTTGTTCTGTTTGCATCCCAGGAGTCCCACGAGGCCCCACAGAACCACGTTTTAGTGTGTGCAGCATGGAAGAGCCCCTGCCCAAAGAGCTGGCTGCCTGAACAGGCAAAACGCAGGGAAAAAGGACCAGGACACACTCCTGTTCCCTCCTGAAAGGGGGGAGGTAGAAGTCCAGCAAGATGCTGGTGGCAAAGATCAGTGAGGAAGCCAGGGACAGAACTGGGAA
>NW_008591656.1:43594-48821 GCF_000691845.1 Merops nubicus | reverse complement strand
CCTACTTCCAACTCCCCTGCCACAGGCAGGGACACCTCACACTAGACCACGTTGCTCAGAGCCTCGTCCAACCAGGTCTGGAACACACCCAGTGATGGAGCACCCACAACTTCCCTGGGCAACCTATGCCAGGGTCTCACCACCCTCACAGTGAAGAGCTTCCTCCTAATTTCTCATCTAAGTCTCCCCTCTTGTTGTTAGAGGTCATTACTCCTTGTCCTACCCCTACCAGGCCTTGTAAGAAGTCCCTCCCCAGCTTTCTTGTAGGCCCCCTTCAGCTACTGCAAGGCTGCAGTCCCCTGAGCAGACACACTGGCACTTTTGGGTGAGATGTTCCCAGAATCACAGGAGCATCCAAGGGTGGGAAGGCCACAGAGACTCAAGGCAGCACACCCAGAGTGTGCAGCGAGCTGTGTGTCTGTAACCAGCAATCCCAACATCCAGCATGGGCTGTCTGGAAAGGCTTCAGCCCCCCGGGGAACTGAGTGTCACCCACTGCTTCAGAGTGCCACGGCTTCCCCACGCAGTGCCAGCCCAGCACACCCCTGTGCACGGCAGGGATCCATGGCTAACGCATGCCTGTGTGACCCTGGTCCTTCAGGAGGCTGCCCTCTGAAGAAGCTAACAGAGACCAGAGCCCTTGGTGGGGCTGTGCCTCTCTCCCACTCTCCTTTGACTAGCTGATAGCTCAGCTTTATCTGCCTCAGATCCCCTTTCTTTAAACAAACTCCAGATTCCACCCACCCCCCCAAAAAATGCCTCTTAAGACCTGCTTGTTTTTCTTGAAAGACAGAATCATTTTAAAGGGCTTAGCAGTAGTGTTTTGAGAGGAAAGGGCCCTCAAAGCCCAACAATCAGACTGCAGAGGCCAGGGAGGAAGCCCCAGTGGGCTGTGGAGCACGTGCAGTGCAGTGCTGCCCTGTTATCCTCCTGAAACGAGGACTGACAGCTTGCAGAGTGCCACCCCAGTGCCTGCCACCCTGCCCAAATCCCCCTGCCCACAGCAGCCAAGCTGTGACACCCCAACAGCCTGGCCTCTCACCCTGCTCCAAACAGCCACCGCAGGGCCCGGAGGTTTCTGCCCACTGGATCTGGTGATGGGCGTGTGGAATGGGACTGCCAAGTGCCAGGGGAGGGCACAGAGGAAACCAGCCTCTCCTCTCCTCATCCTCCCCACGAGCAGCTCTGCATTTCAGCATTCTGCACCATGCTGAAAACAGTGAGATTGAGAGATGGGGAAAAAAGAGACCAGCACTATTTGTAACAGGGTTTGACCAGGACACAGTGTGAACTAAAACCCTCCTATTGCCCTGACAGCTAACCAGGGGAGCTTCTGAGTGCATCGTTCCACAAGAGTCTGGAGGGGACAACATCCCAGCTAATTAGGCAGGGACTGCAACCAGGAAACCCTCAAACCATCAGCTGCACAAAAGCTCTAGGCTATGTTATTTGTTTTGGGCTCCTGGGCACCCAAACAACCAAAAGGTTCCCAGCACAGTTCTGACACTGCATTCCCTGCATTTCACTTTGGATGAGTTGGGTTAGTGGTTGCATTTGATGATCCCAAAGGTCACTTCCAACCCAAATGGTTCTCTGCAGGAGCATCTCTCCATGCCCAGGCAACACTCACCAGGGCCCCTGCCACGCGTGGCTGTTGCCAGAGCTCTGCAGCTGGGGAATCCTGGCCAGACAGGAAACTTTCCCATGTAATAAACACCCTCCTGAGCCCCAGGGACCAGCGAGGGGTGTGGGGAACCACAGCAAAAAGAATACAACCTTCTTCCTAATGTCTCCTCTACACCTGCCTTGCTCCAGTTCCAACCACTGCCCTCATCCCATCGGATGGCTGGCAGGGCAGCCAGCTCTGAGGAGGGGGGTCTCCAGATGCACTTCCACAGGAAATGTTTATAACCCTTAACAACACATATGTGGGTCTTTCCCGTGTAACTGCTTCATTTCACAGAGGGGAAAAAGCAAGTGTTATGAAGATGAATATTTTAATATCCTAGGAAGGAGATGGGCAGACACAGCTCAAGTGCTGAAGCCACAGCTGAAGCTTGGCAGCAGATTTGTTCCTTTCTGGTCATGTCCACTGTGTATTCCCATAAATACTCTGGTAAATCAGATCACCAGCAGAAACAGAAACAATCCTTTTCAGACAAAGGTTAAAGGAGAGCTGTGGAGTGAGAATTTTGGCATTCAGTGCAAGTATTGGTGCAAGATGCAGTGGCTGCCACACGTTTAGGTGTGCAGGCAGGCAGGGAGCGGGGCAGCTGGAGGCTGAACTCCTGCAGCACCAGCCCCAAACCCAGCCCCAGACAGGCTCTGCCTGTGAGCCAGCAGCAAACCAAGCAGCAGCCCACGGATAATTGCAAATAACTCCAGCGACTGAGAAGTCAGCAAGCTATTTGTAGACAATTTGTCAACAGAAGAACTTAGGTAGAAAATTATATTTAAAAATTGCTAGTAATGATGATGTAGCTCTCAAGAACACGTATGATTCATCACTCAGGGAGTAAGGCAGTATGCCAGGGGCTGGAAGGGCATTTTTCTCTCTTGTATGACACTCTGTAACTGATGGGGTGTGTTAGGGTGGTATTTTTAGGGAGGATTCTGCTGATCCCCACGGCATAAGCCTTTGGTGAGGGACCAAGGCCAGAGCTGACACTTGGTGGCTGTGTGGTCTGATTTCCTCTCGCTGAGTCTGAGCTAAACCTGACGTCAACGAGCGTGTGCTCCCATGGACCAATGTCCTCACTCAGGCTCATTCCCCAGATGGGCACCCCAGGTAACTGTGTCACTGTCTTCATCTGCAGGAGAGCAGTGACACCTTCAATTCCATGCAGCAAAACCCTCTGGAATCCTTTATATTTAAGCAGCTGATTTGCTACTATTGTGCAACTGAAAAAAAAAACAAAACCACAAACAAACCAGAGAAACAAAAAACCCAACCAAAACAAGCTTTCCTAGAGGGTTCCACAGATCCTCTACTTCCAATCCCCCTGCCATGGGCAGGGACACCTCTCACCACACCAGGTTGCTCCAAGCCCCATCCCACCTGGCTTTCAATACACCCAGGGATGGAGAATTCACAACTTCCCTGGGCAACCTGGGCCAGTGTCTCCCCACCCTCCTAGTGAAGAATTCCTTACTAATTTCTCATCTAAATCTCCCCTCTTCCAGTTGGAAGCCATTAACCTTCATCCTAACACTACAAACCTCTGTCAAAAGTCCCTCCCCAGTCTTCTTGTAGGCCCCCTTCAGATACTGGAAGGATGCAAGAAGGTCTCCCTGGACCCTTGCCTCCTCCAGGGTGAAGAACCCCAACACACTCTACCTGTCCTCACAGGAGAGGTGTTCCAGCCCCTCGATCATCCTCCTGGCCTCCTCTGGCCCTGCCCCAACAGGCCCCTAAGAGCTGCAGGACAGGGATCCCAAGTTGAACATGACAGTGGAAAAAAGAAAATTGCTGACCCTTTTACACTGCTAAGTCAATTATTTGTTGGAATTACCATAGGAGAGGCAACAAGCAGCTGCCAAGAAGCTTCAGTCCCCCAGGTTCCCAGCACCAGTTCCTGACAGAAAGTTCACAAGCCTCTCAGTTCATGAGGAAAACAGCAGCTGATGGGACGTGGGGAAAGCTGGCCCTGCTCAACTGTGGTGGGACCCACTCCAGGAGCAACAGGAAACATGTTTTTAGAAGGGTCTTACGCTGAAGGAGAGACCTCTCAGAGCCACAGATCTTGTAAAAAGCATTAGTTTGCCTTGACCCCAGTAATAAAATGTCAGGAGCCAGGGCTGCTGCAGAGATTTTGCAACATCTCAGAACAATGTCATGGCTCTGCTCTCCCACCAGCTCCAAGTGGGGTTTGCCTTCCCAGGTCTCCTACTGACAGGACAACGGGGCCTGGTAAGTGACACACCTGCTGTTCCACACAGGAGCTCCCTGCCTCTCCACCTGGGACGGGAGCACCGTGGTGATGCCCCAGAAGCACTCACCCCATGGGCTCCAGAGCCCACCTGGCCCCAACACAGGAGCCGGGGCAGCGGAAGGGGGGAACAACCCCCACCCAAACACTTGGAGGGTTTATTACTCTCCACTGGGTCACTATCTCCATCCATTTGGGGTTCTACCCCTGCCCCTCCTAGGAGGTTTACAGCTCCCTGCAGCTCAGCAGTGTGACATCTCATCTCCACAGCCCTGGGGAGCCAGGAACAACCAGGAGACTCAACACACTCCCCCGGATTTTACAAGCAGCCTCAAACACTCGTGCTGCTCCCTTCAGCTCAGATGAAGAACATGCTCTCAGGTGTACCTCCACATCCCCCAGCAGCAGCAGGGCAACCTCAGCAGACACTTACTTTCTGCTAAACCCTGCTCTTCCCTGGAATCACACCTCTCCTGGCCTGCAGGAGATCCCCTGGCAGCAAGCACCCTAGGGGGGCAGATTACAACCTGCATTAGCACACCAGGGAGACAAATGGCTCTGGAATTGAGAGAGAAGGTCATCTGAAAGGACAAGGAGAGTGGTCACAAGCACACTGCACGCTGAGCAGGGAGTCCAACAGCTGAGAACTGGCACGGCTGTCTGGCCTGGACCAGCCACCCTGCTGCCACCTCCCTCCCCTGGGCGCTCTTCTCCTGTTTGGGTCACCACTCAAAGCAAACCCTAGGACAACAGGCACCTCCTTGGGGGCTTCACTTCAACAGACAGACAGCTCCTCCTGAAGAAATGCCAGAGTCACAAAGACAGCCAGAGCATTTCTCAACCTTTCCCGAGGTGTTGAAGGAGAGGTGCTGCCAGGCTGGAGAGCTGAGCCAGCTGGCCACCAGAAATGAGCCACACTTCTTGGGGGCACAGACTTTAACTCTTATTCATATTTCTTGCCCCACTTCCTCTCAGGATGAAGTTGTGGTGTATCCATGTTCTGCCAATGCCCAGGCCCAACAGGAATGACATAACCAGCAGAAAGGCAAACCAGTAAGGAGAACATATTGTAAACAAGAAAGTCATGACAGGAACAACAGCCGGGGGGACAAACAAGTCAACCAGCTCATGTACAATCCACACCACACCCAACAATCCCACAAATGACACAATTCAACCCACAACAGGGGGTACAAACAGAGCCAAGGTTCCCATGGATGGAAAGGGAAGCAGCCAGAGCACAGTTAGACAGGATAAAGGTGCCCACACGGCAGCTCTCCCCCGTCTATCCCGTGGTC
>NW_008591656.1:42671-43567 GCF_000691845.1 Merops nubicus | reverse complement strand
CTCCTTAGGCAGGAAGCTCAAGAAAGTTCACTCCACAGACAGACTCTCTTGACTCCCTGCCAGTGGTCCCAGCTTTTATCCCCCAGCACACACCCGACCTTCATTTACTTGATGAGGGACCCCTGGGGCTCATTTCCCTTCTGGCTCTCCCTGCAGGGCCGGCCCCACCCTGGGGGGAAGCTATAAGGCAAACTCAGCACCTCTGTATGAAGGGCTGTGGGGATCACCCATATGTCAACCTTAATTTGGGGCTTGGAGTTCAAACCCCAGCATTTCAAACCATAAAAAAAGAATTAAAATAATCTTACTTTCTTTTCAAAAAGAACCGTAACATTGCTGAGAAAAACAAGCAATTAAAACTCACTTACAAGGAGCTTTACAAGGGTCACTTGACTCTGGCCTAAACAGACCAGCAGCTTTATGACCTCTTCTCTCACTAACATACCCCAAACCCATCCCAGCTTCACAAGAACATCTCCTCCAACAGATGGTCCAAGTGATTAACACAGCTTTGCTAAACTCAGGGAAAGTGTTCTCAGTGTGTATTTATTTAGTCTCAAAGGCTGATGCTTCTGTTTCAGGCATGAGAAACCCCATTTGCATGTTTAAAAGGCTGCCTCCCCCACCATCATCAGCTGGCCTAATAAAAGACTCACTCTCTGCTCCCTGTCAGCCCTGCCCCAGAGGCTGCAGCCAACAGATCCATTTCAGTGCAGCACATCCCTCTGAATCTGCTCCTGTGTCTCCTCCAGCCTGGGTCCACCCTTCAGCTGACAAAGCTGAAACCCAGCTGAGTCTGGATTGAGAGGAGCCTGAGGAGAAGGCCCTGGGGGTACTGGGGGTGAGGAGCTGGCCAGGAGCCCCCGGCAGAGTGGGCCGCAGGGCAGGGAGGGGAT
>NW_008591656.1:34559-42243 GCF_000691845.1 Merops nubicus | reverse complement strand
CAAGGTGGTGGTTGAGGCCCCATCCCTGGGGGTCTTTAAGGCCAGGCTGGATGGGGCTTGGAGTGACCTGGTCTGGTGGGAGGTGTCCCTGCTCACAGCAGAAGGGTCAGAATGAGATGACCTTTAAGGTCCCTTCCAACCCAGCCTGTGAACTATGAGAACTGGAAGCAAGAGCTTTCCCCTCCAAGCACACAAAGGCACTGCCTTGCTGCAGCATTTATTTTTGCTATCAGAACAGGCAGGACCACATCTTCCTTTCCTTAGGGCAAGTGCTCTGGGAGGAGGAGCTCAGCAGGAGCAGAGCTCTGCACTCCCAGGCAGCAGACCTGGCTCCTGAGCCCCGTGTGCTGCCTTCACAGAGGATCCATGGAAGCAGCAGGTGGCAGCTGGTTAACATCCTAGAACACAACAGAGCCATCGGGACCACAAGGTAAAGAGAGCCTCATAATTAATCGAGGCTGCAGGAGGAACACGGGCAGACTGACTAATTACCTTGGCTGCCCTGGCTAAGGCCTGTGTTGGGGGATCTCCAGTGCTCAGCAGCAGCCAGGATCCTGGCTCTGGTCTCCACCAAGGCTTTGTTTCTGAGATCCTGACAGGGCTCCACAGCACTGACAGCAGCACTGCTGGCTCCTTCACCTCACACACGCCTGCCACCCTCTCCCAAAACCCAGAGCATTGCCCTGGCACCCACCGACTGGCGCCGGGCACCAAATGTGGCTACTGAGGTCAGCGTGGCCCCCCAGCCCCCTGAGCTGCACAAGCCCTTGGAAACCATGGCAAACCCTTCTCACGCCGCAGAGCTCCTGGGGGTCAGCAGAGGAAGCACAAGGCAAGGGGGGTGGGCATGCAAAAAAATCATCACACCTCCCAGGAGGCTCAGTGGAAGGAAAAACCAGAAGGACTTCAAAATCACTTCCACACAGCACCGGCCAGAACGCCTGCTAAGGGCACTTATACAGCAAATCAGCTTCCCATTTCTGCTTAACCTGGTGACCTTCTAAATCCATAAGTGGAAAGCTTTCTGGTTAGAAAAAAAAGTAAAAGGAGGGATCAAGTCAAAAAGTTCACCCGGCAAATAGGCAAGAGGCTTAAAAGCCACCGGCTTCATTTCCCCAGATTAATCTGCGGTGCAGACACAGAGATGCTGATGATTTATTTCTCACCCTGCTGCACCAACTCCCTCTTGGTCTCTTTAAGACAGAAAAACGAATAATAATAATAATAAATGTATGTGCTGCTTTCATTAACAGCCCTGAGCTCTCATTTCTGACTTGGTATTAAAACATCAAAACCGAGCTCCCCGGCCCCCATCACACCGGGTGATCTTCGCTTCTGTACCACTTAGAGAAGATCTGAAGAGGCACCTAATACATTTATTATGTTACAGTCAGCAGCACAAGTTCTTTTCAAAATGTAATAATCCCCTCCATGTGACACTTAGCTCCCCAGTAGGTCCTTTTGCAGTCAGGTTAATAACCTTCATATTATGTAGGCAAAAGCAGATTAACGGTGAATATGTTGAATCCGAGTTTATAGTCACGGTACCTCCTCCTTTTGTTTGGTTCCAGGCCCTGCTGGCCTCTATCTGGGACCTGAGGGATAAATCCCATTTGGCATTGCTGGCAAATGCTTCTTGACTGAGCATTTGGGATCAAAGGGGCTCTTCTCATTTCCTCACGCTGTAACTCCAGTGGCTACACTTGCTTTAACCTCTCTTCCCAATCCGGCAGGAACAGTCGCAGGCAAGTGAGGGAGAACAAGTCATCTCCCTGAAGGAATGCAGCTCTCAAAAATTCATTTCCAGGGACTGCATTTTATCCACATGGCCTTTAGAACAAAATAACCTATTTCCAAACTTCTACAGGCACCCCAACTCCTCTAAACCCATAAACCCCTCAACAGGAGATGGAAGAGCAAGCTCCAAACAGGACTTTGCACTCCCAACAAAGGGAGGTGTTTCCTCTCTCCTCTGCTTCCTTCCTGACCACAGCACTTGACAGCTCTGCAAGCCCTGCTTGTTCTGCCCAAGTCAGGAAACCCTCGGAGCAAAAAATTAAGAAAAAAAGCAGTAAAAATTTCCCTTTAGGTTTCAGCAAGGCACGGAGCACAAATCCCCACTGGCTCCTCCAAGCAAGGCTCAGCAACCCAGGCTGGTCGCCCAGCACAACGTCCCCATCACCTCTTCTCATCCCCTCCAGCTCGTGCTCCTGGGGCTGGTCTGCCCAGAGGCTTTTGTGCTGGTAATGTGCAACACCCACGTGTGGGCAACAGCCACGGGGCTCATCCAGCACACAGCACAGAGACAACAGGAGGTGGGAAAGAATCACGGGAGCACAGAAAACAGCAGCAGGTCCTGAGATCCTGAAGTGCTTTAGACTAATGAAAAGAGGACTTTAGAAGCAGCAGCTATGAACCTGGTCTAAATCATCAACATGTGGAAGGAAAACATGCTGCCAGGAACCACCTGCCACCACAAGTAGTTACAAATCTCTAATCCCAAAGGGAACAGGAGCCTTCCATCTCAGGAATTCCACCGTGTTTCCAAAAGGAAACAGGGCTGGTAACAAAGAGAGCCCCAGACACCCAGGAAACACAGAGCTGCCCCGTGAGGTCCACTCAGCCTCCCAGCTCCCACCCGACAGCAGCCACCAAGGACCAACCCTTGCTTTGAGTCAGGAACAGATGCAAAAGCAGCCAGGGAATCATTGCTGCTGGGTGCTGCCAAGAGTTTTGAGCTGGATTCATCAGAACCCCTACTCCTTTTCCTCTTGGACTGCTGTGGATACATTTTCTGAGATCTGAGAGGTGGAATTAGAACTTCCTTACCCTGGTTACCTCCTCGGGTGACAGGGCTGCAAGCTGACTGCCATCCCTGAGGTGGACCAGAGGTGCTGCTCTCTGACACAGGGACACAGCAGGACTTGGACGGGCTGGGAGAAATCCAGGCGTGCTGAGGTAGGGAACAAGGCTTTGCAAGAACCCTCCACCTTCTGATTGTCAAATGTTGAACAGAGTGAAAATCCAGCCACGCTTCATCATTTTCAAAACAAAGCAAGTTCCTAACTGATCTTTTCTAGCCCAAAGTTCTCAGATTAAAAAAAAACCCAAAACATTAAGGCTCAAATCTTACAGATTTTAGATTTTGAAATATCCACTCTGTAGAAACTCCACAGAAAAGAAGGTATCTTCCTAAAGCCTCAAAATAATTGGGAAGAAAAGCCTCAGGGATTTAGGGAGATGGGCTTGGACTCAGTGGGACACTCAGGTTTTTTTTTGCCCCAGCCACTCCTTGCCGTTCAGCACGGGCTCAGCACGGCCAGGACACACGCCCTGCTCTGCAGAAGAGCCAAGGCAGGTCTCCTCCTGCCCCGGCAGACGGACGCTCCGAGGCCGCCCAGCTCCCCCGGCTCAGGACACACGGCTGTCACGGGAGTGCTGCTGCCCGAGCTGCCCAAGCTGTGCCCCCTCCCCACCTTCCCTGCCCCCTCCCCACCTTCCCTGCCCCAGCAGAGCACGGCTCCGTCTGCCAGCTCCCTGCCCAACACAACGCCGGGCAGGACGTTCCGAACACAGACTTCCTCAAGCAAGAGGAGAGAGGAAAAATAACACCCCAAGCATTCCATGGTAATCCCTCCTGGGCTTCAAATCACTCTACTTGAAAAGCAGCTTTGAAGATGATGGTGTTCAAAGACTATCTGGAGCTGACATGGCACAGCTTACGAGGGACCAGCAGAATCACTCTGGTCCTCCCTTAGTAAGGGGGTGCTGGGTTTGATGTGGTAGCCCCGAAAGCCAAGACAAGAACCCCTCTGCAGGGCTGCCACCAGCCACTCTGAACACGGCAGATCTCCTTGTGAGCACACCTTCGTTTGCCAGGATGGGATCAGGTAAATGGACAGACACTGGGCAGTGGCACGGGCAGGGCAGTGACTCTGAGGTGCCCAGCCTGCCATGCAATGGAGCAGACTGGTGCCCAGCTGGCAGCCACCAGCAGGGTCAGCCCACACGGTGGCCGGAGCTGCAGGGACCTTGCTGGCCACGCTGGCACCGAGTGTCCTGCGAAGGCAAACCTCCCAATCCCCACCCGCGGGCGAGGAGCAGCTCGTCTGGCACAGTACATGGCAATGAAGGGAGCTGAGGTTTTCTCCAAGCTGTTAGATCTGTGATAATGTGCCACTGCACACCAGAATGAGAGCAGAGGGTGGGATCCACCCCCAGGGAAGAGCTCTAAGCACTCCTGGAAGGAAACCTGCTGAAGGAAACCCATCAGTCTCGGTGCTGGCAGAACACAAACCACCCCTGCTGCCCCGACCACAAGGTCCCTTTTCTCCAGCTCTCTTTCCCATCCCCTGGGACACGATCAGGTGCAGGTACAGCTACAAGGCAACACGGCTGCCAACCCCACGTATTTCAACTCCTCCCTTTGGACCACAAGGTCCCTTTTCTCCAGCTCTGTTTCCCATCCCCTGGGACACGTTCAGGTGCAGGTACAGCTACACTAAGGCAACACGGCTGCCAACCCCACATATTTCAACTCCTCCCTTTATAAGGCATGACAGCAAATGCCTTTATTTCATTCAGAAGAGAGCAGAAAGGGATAGCAGGGTAACTAGAGAGAGATCATACTGCAATGTAGGGAGATTTGTACCACTCTTTGGTCTTTGTTCACATACCTAGTACGAAGGAGAGTCCAGATCAAAGAAAAGGGAGAGCCAGAGGTGTGAATTAAGTCCCCTGGCAAGTCTGGAGTTTGCATTCTCTCACAGGATTTACTCCACAGGCCATTCCTCCCTGCTCTCAGTGCAGAGGCCCAGCTACACCGGGCTGCCGAGGGAGGGGCCCTCCCTGGGGCCTCCTCCAGCCCCGTCTGACGCAGGGCCCCATTGTCAGCCAGGGCTGTGGGGGAAGCGCCCACATCCGCCCCAACATCCCCTGGAAACCCAGCCAGCCCAGCAGCCCGGCCCGGGCCTGCCCAGGGCACCGCCAGCTGAACCCAGACAGGGCCTCCCGAGGCCCCGCAGCCACACAACCCCCCACCCCGCCGAGCTGCACCATGCCCCCTGGCAGCAGGGTGCCCAGGGGCTGCGTTCTGCATGGGAACATGGATCCTGGAAAATCACACATACAGACACAGCCGGGTGGGTCCAAGGCCTCCCACCTGCAGCAGATGTTGGCTCCTGGGTGTGTGCCTCCAAACTCCCCCGAGTCCCCAAAGGAAGGGACACACGAGGCCAGAGAGAGCGTCTCACCCCACCCTCCTCACGAGGGCTCCTCACAGCAAGGACAGCCCTCAATGAGCAGAGGATACAGAGCACAGGGTGGATTTGCTGCTCACTGACAGCCTTCAATGAGCAGAGGATACAGAGCACAGGGTGGATTTGCTGCTCGCTGAGGGCAGCTTCCCAACCCTCTTGCTCCGTTTGCCTCAGTGGTGTCACCCCTGGTTTAGGAGGGAGGGGGAAAGCAGGTCCCCAGGGTGCAACTCGGGCACCACACTCCAAGTGTTGGCCTGTAAAGTGGTTCAGCCAAGCTCTCAGAGAAGAACCAGAACCAAGAGTGATTTTATAGGCTTAGGGAAAAGCATCTCAAAGGAGACACTTTGTCACGGGTATCTAGAAGCACAAACCACCACATAACCTTGGACTAGGCTTCTTGTAGCCACCTCCAACTGCTGACATCTCAACTTCAGTAGACTTTCTAATGCTGCCTTTGAAACAGCAAAATCCAAGTCCTTGTAACAGATAAAACTGAGTAAAGGAGCAGACCACCCCAACAAGAAATCCACTTTCCATGCCCATTAACCCTGAAACCCCTTCAGCTCCTCTCCAGCACTGCACACATCCTGAATGCTTCTGGGACAACGGCTGGCTCGCTGCACAGCAGCTACCCCCCAGGAGAAGCCTCTATGGATGCCTCTCTCCCCTTGCAGGAGGACAGGCTGAGATCAGATTTGCCCAGCAGGGGTAAGGAGTTAACAAGGCCGATAAGGTTAGACAAGCC
Organism: Merops nubicus; assembly: GCF_000691845.1. Lineage (NCBI taxonomy): Eukaryota > Metazoa > Chordata > Aves > Coraciiformes > Meropidae > Merops > Merops nubicus. The sequence continues at coordinate 36,240 of NW_008591656.1, read as the reverse complement.
AAGCAATTCAGCAAACAGTTCTGGAAAGAACGATTAGATCCAGGCTAACTAAGTATGATAAATGCTGACTTTAACCCAATTACTTACAATGAGTTTAGAGCTCTGGGAAGAGCTGAGCACCACAGCATTGTAATTGATGAAAGTGCATGAAAATGGGCAGGTTCCCTCCCTCACCCCACCTCCCAAAAAAGCAGAAATTCAAGTTGAACAGATCTCAGGGAGAAAGAAAGGTCCCTGAATCTTTCTAAATTTAAAACTTTGTCCTGGCTCTAGCCACATCTTAGCACCAAGGAAATCAAGATCAGTTCCAAAAGATGACTTTTTTTTTTTTTCTATTTCAGAAAATTAGCTTCCCTCAAAGACTTTCGTGGTCTTACACAAGTCAGAAGACCCGCTTGGTCTCAGCTCTTGCTGTAGAAAGCCTTTTCCCCCTACAAATAACAGCAACTGGAAAAGGCAAAAGAAAATATTTGTCTTAGAGAAACGCTCCATTCCTTTCTCTCGAATCCACACGCCGAAGACCCTGAGGTCATTTTCTCCTCTCCCTGCCTTCTGTGGGTCTGCACCACTGCCCCGTGCGAGTTCCAGTGCCCCCAGCCAGGGGCCAGCCCCAGGTCTGTGGCTCACCTAAGTCCCAACGGCTTAACGCAAAGATCAAGGGGCTGGTGAAGCCAGGGGCATTTTCATCAGATTTAGAAAACTCTAGATGGGAAAAATATCCCCGTCTCCTAGCTGCACACCACCACATGACATTTAATAACAGCAAAGACAACAACTGTAGGTTAGGCCAGAGAGTTTCTCAGTCAGCTTGGCTTTGATGTACGTGGCTTCAATAATAAACTCATTTGCGGTTTGTGTTTTCATGCTGAGGCTTCATCCAGAAGGAACACCAGCTCCTCTTTCGGGTTTTTTCCACAGCATCTTTCATTTATGTCAGGAAACATATCGACCTAGTTTTTTCATCTAATTTAATTTGTGGTCCTGGCTTGACGTAGCACCAAAATATTTCTCAGTATTTTGTTCAAGAGCGTACATACATTCACACACACACCCCAGCAAACACGTCTGGGCAGGGAGGTCTGGGGGGAAACGACTTGAAGAGGTTTAAAAGAAAGAAATGCTATTCTATTATTAGGGCTTGTATATCCTAAATACACCTCCCAACCATTTTTAATTTTTCGACAAATTCTGCACACTAGAAAAAGCCCTGAAGTTACTGCAAAGTGCCAACTCCAGACACGAGGATAATTCTGCAGATGAGACTATGAAACTGTTTTTTACTGGAAGCATTCACAGGTAGAGTGTTTTTGAATTCTGCTGGATGTCTAACACAGAGCTGAACACAAACAGGATGCACCAGCGTGCTCTGTGCTGAACCAGCAAATTAAGTGCAAAGAGAAAGGAAAGAGAATTTTGCTTTGAGGTAGTGCACTCCCTTACAACTCCAGGCTCGTGGTGTCCAGCGTGTTTTCCCCTTGCCACGCTTCTGTGAGCCAGGGGAAGTCTGGGCACTGCAGAGAGCTGCCCCAAATCCTCGTGCTCCCACGTGTGCTGGGCTCTGCAGGGTGCAGCCAAGCTCCACACACCCGGTGCCAGCGTACCCAGGGCAGTGCCTGCTGGCACCCCGCTCAGAGGCAGCTCTCTGTTAGTAACAGCCCCGCTGGGACCCCTCTCCAAGGCA
>NW_008591656.1:30622-34500 GCF_000691845.1 Merops nubicus | reverse complement strand
GTTGGTAACAGCCCTGCTGGCACCCCTCTCAGAGGCAGCTCTCTGTTAGTAACAGCCCTGTGCTGGTACCCCACTCAGAGGCAGCTCTCTGTTAGTAACAGCCCTGCTGGCACCCCACTCAGAGGCAGCTCTCTGTTAGTAGCAGCCCAGCTCTGTGGTTTTCAGTCCAAATGACTTCCAGGCTAAGCTAGCACACAGCTGTAGTAGGAAGCAAAATTCCTCCAAATGAGCTGCAACAAACCCCAGGCAAGCACCACACTCCTCGTGTGTGCAGAGACACAGACTCAGCTCAGGATCAAAAACAGAAGGTAAGGGATGCTCAAGAACCCAAGGACATGTTGTTTCCTGATGGGTTTGTTTGAGGGAGTCTGGCTGGCAAGGAGGCAAAGGAAGAGAGAATTTAGGATCAGTGACAAATTTGTAGTTCAGTGGCCTCAGGGTCAGAAATTCCCATTCCACCTGGGTGCTGGGCACAACTGACAGACCAGGAAAAGAAGTCAGTGTGAAAGAGCAATGGTGAAAAGAATTATCTAAGAATAAACTGCTGAGGTGCCCAAGTAATTCCTTACCTCCAGGAAGAGGGGCAGGGGATAAAATCTGTGTGGGAGAGAAAGCAGGTGAAGCAAAGAGTCAGCAAGCCATCAGTTAAAGCACCTCACTTGAGCTGTGGAGCACTGGCCTTCTGGGAGTCCTAACTGGAGCTCAGCCAGACACCCCCCAGCTGCTGATGAAGCAGTCCCTCCTCTGCGAGCCATGTCCAAGGAGGTGTGCAGCTGCTCCTGGGCTCTCCTTGGCTCCCTCACCCGCCCTGGGACGTGCCCGCCGCTCGTGCCCGCGGGGAATCAGTGTGGCACCACAATTAGTTCTGTGCCTTACACAAAGCTCTGCTGGGCCTGGGTGAAGGGATGCTAAGAGCTGAGAAGCAGGTGGACTAATTTTGCTTGGCAAGGATTCAGAGCTGGAAGTACCTTGAGAGACAACAAAGCCAAGCAGTGAACGAGGGTTTAACAACACTCAGGCTGAGAAAAACCTGTGGTGATAGGATGAGGGCAACGGTTTCAAACTGAAAGAGGAGATTTAGATCAGCTATTAGGAAGAAATTCTTCACTGGGAGAGTGATGAGACACTGGCCCAGGTTGCCCAGAAAGGCTGTGGATGCTCCATCCTTGGAAATGTTCCAGATCAGGCTCTGAGCAACTTGCTCTAACGGGAGGTGTCCCTGTCCATCGCAGGGAACTTGGAACTAGACAACCTTTAAGATCCCTTCTGACCCAAATAATTCTCTGAATGGTGTGAATTGAGAAATGCAGGTGAGGAAGCAGAGGTGTGAAGGGCAATCCTGCCAGGGCAAGGCAGGCAGCAGGTCCTGCTGGGGGGGCTGTGCTGGCCCCCTCTGCCCCAGCACCCAGCTCACAGACCTGCCTGCCAGGCACCACCAGGACACCCAGCGAAGCTGTCAGAAGCTGTTCCATTACCAACATGGGCAAAAACCATCCTTGGGCATGGAGGCAGCTTAACTCAGAACATCAGAGAGAGCTGATCTCCACCAGTGTTGAATCCATCCCTACAGCCAGAAGGAGGAATAAAGACAACAGTCTCCAAAAAGAAATTAAGCTGCCTCTAACCCTGCTTATTGAAAACTATAGCACGTGATGGCTGGCCCAGCAAGGGGCCAAGCACCACAGCTGATCAGTCCCCTCTCCAGCTGGGCTTTTTCTCCTCTGGGGATGAAGTTCCTGCCCTGAAGCAAGCAGGCTTCCAAATCCCACTGAATGTGGCATGGCTGAACTGAAAACCAGGGTGGGCAAAGGAGCATGCAAGAAGCTGGAGGCTGTCCAAACAGAACCTGATGGAAAAGCTCCCACACACAGGAATACATCCTACCAGTGCTGTCCTCCATCATTTACTCCTTGGTTGGTCAAATTTCTTCCAGAATACCAAAGTCACTGTTAGGAAATGCAGGAAAGGTACAACTTCTACAAAGTGCAAGCTCCAAACTTCTCCACTGCACTGCCTTGTTCCAGCCAATGCTGCTGATTTTCAAACCTTTCTAATGATGCTCTTCCATTTGTAAGATACTCAAGTGGTGATTAAAAATGTGCTCTACAGAACCTCAGTATTTAGATAGGAAACTTGCCTCCTGGCTTATGCAGTAACTACTCTGTCCTGGACAGAAGAGGAGAGAAACAGCAGAGAACAGCAGGGGCAAAATCTGCAGGGAAAAGAAAATTCCCAAGCCCTTCTAAGCACCTGATAAAGAATAGCAACTTTGCACCCTAATTGGGAGAAAAATAAACCAACAAAACAAAAGAAACAAAAAAATCAAAACATCCAAGCCCTGGTGGAAGGGCACTGAAGAAGACATTGGCAGGAACTAAGAGGAATATATTGGTAAGAATTCCTTGTTAAGCACCAGCCCCTGAAAAATAGGCTGAGATACTGCTGCCTACAGGAAAAGTACTGAAGAATGCCTTTGGTACATGCCTTTCTCAAAGGATTAGAATAATTTTCCTCTCATGCCACGTGAAGGTTTGCAGTGGCTTCAGTCCCCTGCCACGGAGCAGGCAGTACTCCATGCAGGGTGGACGTGGCAACCACGCTGACCAGGCTGCTTTGGGGTAGCGTTGCCTTTAGCTCTCATTTTCTGGTGACACACAGAAGTGTTGGAAAATAATAAAGGTTGTCAAAATATTTTCCATAATAAACTCCTCCTGCACGCTGGCAGGAGCAGCAGAGCTTCCTGCCCAGCTGGTGCACTAGCTGCTACCAAGGGACTGGTGGCCAGCTCTGAGATGCTGTCTCAGCTTGGCTGCAGCATTCCCCCTCCTGGGCCCACCACCTCCTGCACTCCCAGCAGTGGAGGAGGGTCTCTGCCAGGAGGGTACCTACTGCTCCCAAAGGTGTCGACCACCCCAAAACAACAGCAGGAGAAAGCAGAACAGCTCTGTAACATGTCACAGAATCACAGAGTCGTTTCAGTTGGAAAAGACCTTTAAGATCATCGAGTCCAACCATAACCCAACACTACCAAGCCCACCACTAAACCATGTCCCTAAGCACCTCACTCACCTGCCTTTAAAACTGCTCCAGGGATGGGGACTCCACCACCTCCCTGGGCAGCCTCTTCCAATACTTGGCAACACTTTCAGTGGACAAGTTTTTTGTAATATCCTAAAGTTGTGCCTCTGAGCAGGCTGGGGAGGGCAAGAAGAAGGCACAGCTCCCCTGCTCTAATTCACATCACCATGGGTGCACGAGTAGGATGGAAGAGCTCCACTTCTGCTAAGCATCAGTGGCAAGGAAGACAACACAAACCTAAGATGTGCTCTCAGTTTGAGAATGGCAGATTCATTCCCACCAGGCAGGCTGCACTTGCCATCCCTGGCTTGGGACGTGGGCTCTGGAACAGAGATCCCAAGGCTCTTTATTTCAGACCTTCATTTAGTACCCTAGGAAAGCTTCTTTCTCTCCTCCTTTCTTTTTTTTTTTTAATTGGAGATAGAAAAAGAGAAACAAACACAAAAGCCCTCAAAAACCCCACAACAGGGCGAGGCGCCCGTGCTCTCTGCCATAATGACACTTGCTAATTAAAACACAAAGCAGCCAGGGCTGCAGGATTAATGGACACGGTTTCCTCTTTTCAGATCTCGCCCGCTGACAGATCGCCTCATTCCTTCCTTGCTCTTGAACCTCTCAGGAAAAAAAAAAAAATGATAAAAAAAATCCAGTTTGCTTATCTTACAGTGTGTGGTTGCCATGGAAACGGCATCCCCCTGCGAGATGCTCTGTCATAACATTTCAGCACTGTGAGGAAGGCTTAAAGACACAGCAGCCCTGCTCGGAGGCTCGGCCGCCCGGCAGCCTCTCCGCGGATCAGC
>NW_008591656.1:22096-30591 GCF_000691845.1 Merops nubicus | reverse complement strand
CGGGTTGAGCTCTCCCGTCAAGCTTGAATGCGGCAGGAAGAGATGGAGAATTAACAGCAGAAATATTCAGTTGCCCAATTCTTTGCAGAAAAACAACAGAAAAAACTCCACTTTGGGCACTGCTGATGGGTTTTGAGCGCCCAGCGCCACGCCGGTGCCAGCTGCCTGTGCTGTGGGGAGGGGAGGTGCTGCTGCAGGCAGGGCTCCGGGGCAGCTCCGTGCCCCAGCCCTGCTCCCAGTCCCCTCCCAAGGAAGGAGGGGAAAAGTAGCAAGCACAATAATTGCCCGTAATGGAAACAGGCCTCCTAGAGCCTGCTCCTTAATTACAGGGATGGCTTCCAGGCTGTAATCACCAGGGGTCCAGATGGAAGTTCTCCAAGCTCTTTGAGGGACAGAATGTGTCAGTTATTAATTAAACATACGAGGCAATTAGCCTCCAAACTTGGGAGTAAATCACCACAGCTGTGTTACTTTCCCTTTCTCCTTTGCTGAGTGCAGGGCAAATGCACAGCGCCTTCCCGGGGGGGCGTGGGGGCCCCAGCAGGGAGCACCCCCAAAGGAGCCCTCTGCTGTCGGGTGGGAAACAGGCTCTGCAGACCGCTGGCTGCCAGCAGTCGGCTCCCTCACAGTCCCACCCCTCCAGCCACCCCACGCAGCAGCCTGAGGCTGTGCTGCCTGGAGCAGACCGTGGCCCATATTCCACCATCCCCTACCAACTGTGATGCAGCTCTGGAGCCTGTACAGACTTCTGCCTTGGGCAGACTCCAGCACGTGCAACCCTGCTGCTGGTTACTCACACGTTGCAAAGGAGATGCTGTGCTGCATTGTCTGTCTCCACGTTGAGTAACAGGGCCAGACCCACCATGGTTGCTAAACCTCAGTCAGTGATCTACCCCAGGATGTGTACTCCCAGCCAAGAACTGGCTGGGTGCCATGGAGACAGCCTGACAGCAGCACACTGTGAGGCTGTGCCCTGCCCAGGGGGTCCGTGCCACGGCTGGAGATTCTACCCACACAACCCTCAGCTGCTTTCCACACCCCCCTCCCATGCAGCTGACCAGTGACACAACAACTCACTGCTGGCAACAGTGAGAACTGGGTGGTGACCCCAGCCCCCAGCCTGTACAGCACTGACCCCTGCCCTAGACACTCTGGGAAAGCACCTGGGGAGCCAGGAGAAGAGCACCACGGGCAGCCTGCAGCCCAGGGCTGGAGGCTCCCCCCTGCTGCTTGGCCACACGCTGCAGGAGGACCCTGGGAGGCTTCCCTGGAGCCAGCAGCCACTGAACTCTCAAAAATTGGGTATGTTGGGTCTACCAGCAAGAAATGACCATTGCCTGCACAGCTCAGCAACCTGAAGCAGACCCAAACCCACCAAAGGTTACCTAAGTTAGAGGAGAAGACACGTGTCCTCTCGTCACAGGAGAGGACAGACAGAGCCAACAGCACACCAGGGAGCCACTTGCCATTAGGCCACTCAAATTCAACAAGGCAGCAAACAACTGATGTGCACAACAGAGGCACTTTGTCTGCAGGCAGCTCACATTTATACATTTGTTTCGCCCCTTTGCTCAATGAAATAAAGTGGCCTTCTGTGGCAAACCACATGGCTGGGCTGAGCTTTTCCTGATAAAAAAAGCTCTCTCCTGTTTAGCTCCTCCCTGTCCTTGGGACTGTAACTCATGTTTGACCACCATGTAAGCAGAGGGAAAATTCAGGTGAAATTTTTGTGAGTTTTCTTACATGAACTCTATCAAATTCAAACTGGAATAATGAATACAAAATACTTCCAAAGTAAAACCTTTCAAGCTGTTTGTGGACAGTGAACAGGAAGTAAAGCAACATCTTATCACCATCTTTCATCACCAAAGTCTGACCTGAGCAAAGTCCAGCTGAACAATGACTTTAGAATGGAATTCCCATGTCTCTAAAGCTTTATGCTCAGAAACAGGTGGACAAAACTCAATGTTACACAGCTACACACATCTTGAAGAGGACTTGTAACAGGAGAATCTTCCTACTGGTCACTGGGTTGGGAGAAACTCTTCACTCCTCTGCATAACCTGTGCCACTCTCCATGTCCCTCTGATACCATCTGCTCAGCATCCCGACAGAAAAGGCAGGGATGAAAAGAGAACCTGTGCCTGGTGAGAACAGAACCTTAGTTTTATATATTTAACATTTATTCCAGAAAAAGTCACTTGCTATCATCCCCTTCTAGAAAGGGCTAAGAATGACCTTGTAGCAGGCACCAGTTTTCAGCTGGGTTCCTGAACTGGGTGTGGAACTTTGGTCACTGTATAGCCCTGCCCAGAAGAGCCAGAATGGCACTGCAGAAGTGTTTCCATTTGCCCTGCCCAAAAAGTATTTAATACAAAACTTAAAACATGAAAGTGATTTAACCACAGTAATGCATTTGAACCTGGAGGGTCTTGGACATTTGTGCAAGCAGGGAAGTGGTTCAGTATACAGAGTTACCCAAGAGGAACCTGATAAAAAACAACAAGCATCAAAATCATCTAAAACATCAAAAGAATAACCTCTAATTAGATACGCCGGGGATTTTGGCAGCCTATTACCAGGGTCTTGATGATCTTTTCTGATTTCCCAGGGCTCAGGCAGGAATAACAACATTAAATATTCCGTGTGTACTTGGAAGAAAAGAAATGAGAGAGAACTGACACAAAAAGCTTCAAATTACTCCTAAGATCCTACACTTTGTAGTTACAAAAAGGTGGAACTTCAATTTGGTCAACTTGGAACACACTGTCACTGCCAAATAAGCCCAAGGAGCACTGTGGCCAAGGAGCTTCTGGTTTCTGGAGGTGACTGGCAAGATGCTGCAACACCTTGGGATGCACGGGCAGACTGCTTTTGTCCTTCACAGCTTTGCTTTTTGTTTTTTTCCTGGTTCTGGACCTCTCTGCCTAATTGCACCCACTTCATCTGTGAAGAGAGATTTATAATGGAACATAATTTTGAGGGATTAACTTTGACGCTGGTACATGGCCCATGCAGCAGCAACAGCAAAAAAAATTACATTAGCTGTTGCTCCTGCCAAAGAATAACAGAGAAGCTTATTACACAGGCAATCAAGCTCCCAAATTAGTGCTGATTTTCACCCCATGCCACTTTACTGCTGTTAACGATGGGAAGCAGCAGCACATATGAAGCAAAAAGCCATCAGGAAACTCACTTTCAATTCTTGTTACTGCACGGGGCAACCACAGTCCTTGTTCAGGTACAAATCTCACAGCAGAGAGAGCAGAGGAGGGAGCACAGCAGAACTGGAGGGACCATCTGCTGATCTGGATGCTCACTGAAAGGTTCTCAGGGAGCTCCTCGTCCAGCGTGTCCCCTACAGAGGGCCAGGAGAGGATTGTCTCCTCCTGCCTCCCCCTGCTGCAGTCTCCTGGCAGCAATGCCCCAGGAGAGGCTGAAGGCTCTTGGGAGCCCCAGCCCCACTGACCTGCCACTGTCTCCAGGACAGCAGAGAGCCACAGCAGCAATGCTCCCTAGCCAAGGAGACAGGGCTGCTCCCCAGCTCCTGGGACACCCCCAGAGGTGTCAGAGCACTTCCAGCCACTAGGCCCATCTGTGGGGACCACCCCAGCCCTACCCAGAGCTTAACTGGAGACATTTAGGTTTGTTTTAACCACAGAGACCTCGGTACCAACTACAGCTCCAGCCACCGTGCTCCCACGTGCAAAAGGAAGCAGGTAGGAGGCCAGGCCCCTGTCTAGACTTTCTCTTCCACAAGTCTCTTGGAACAGAGCACAAGTGGACAGGACTCCCACGATGAAGAAGCTGGGAACTGTCATGCTTAAAATATTGCCATTGCTGTACACCACTTACCAGCATGATACTGCTGACAGACTAAACCACGGGAAGAGAAAGAAATCTGGAAAAACAAGAGGAACTGGGCCCCTTCCCAGTTCTCAACAGGAGAAAGGAGGGTTCTCTGGGATCTGCCATCTGAGAAACACCCAAAGGCACAAGCCAGCCTTAAATACACACCGTATGGTGTGCTTAACAGACAGCAGGGCTAGAAACAAGCCCTCTGCCCTAGAAAGGCCGTGACATGTTGTAACCAGAAAGTTCACACTGATCACACTTGGTTTCACTTCAAAGATACCCTGACTCCCTGGATCACCCGAAGAGTTTTCTCTCCCTGTGCTTTCCCAGGGGCTGTTGATGCCTCCCTGCAGTCATTAGAAAGTTATGGCCCTTCTCCTGACCTCTATGCTGCAGAGGTAAGAAGCAACTTCTGAGATGCAAGTGTCCTGTAGGACTCGAGTGCCTGTCCACCCCAAAGCATTTCTGCTTGAGTTTTCTTTCAGAAGCAGGCTAAAGCCTTGCTCAGCTCTCACTGAAACCAGCTGGATTTCTTCTACCAAGTTCCATGCTGGACCCATCTTACCTGAAAGGGGGTCCATACATAAAGTTCATCCAAGTCTGCACAGAACCTCCGTGGACTAATCCACCCAAATAAAGAGGATTCTCATAGATAACCAAAGACCCATAAAAATGAGGCACATCTCCTTGCAACATGCCTAAGAGGCTACAAGTGAAATAGTTATTCTTTTTCTTTTATTTTGTGCTGTTTGACACCAGGCTCCCCACATGGCCTGGCCGTTGGGCTCACCTACTAACCCCTCTAGACATTCTCTCTTAAAACAGTTATTGAGTAAGACTGGTTACCTCACTGTGCACTACGTACACCCATCCTCATGGCTGAGTAGAACACCTTTATGGAGAATACTCCATTATCCCAACCCCATCTGCTACTGAAAGAAGGCACTGAAATTGGACGTGGCAAGAAATCATACAGTCACAGAATGGACCTCAAAAGGTCATCTAGTCCAACGCCCTGCAGTAAGCAGGGACATCCCCAGCTAGATCAGGTTGCTACATGGAGATATCAGGTACCAGGGAGGAGCCTGTCCTTGTGCTCTGGCACAGGAACCCCTCAGTAACATCAGGAACTCCGGGGTGTGGCACGGGAGGAGGACAGCCTGTGCCTGACAGCTCTGTCACACCCCTGCTGCCCACCTCCCAGCCAGGCCTAGGGAAGCTCTTCCCCATCAACAGAGTAACTGGAGGTAGGTTCATGCTACACTTGCTTGGCCAGTGTTTGGTTCAGAGGTGTAGTTCCCTAGGTTTGCAGGGTTTTCAGCAGGGAGCACTCTGACTGGACTGGGGCAGGCTCCAGCCCGACCTGGCAGCTGTGGGGTGACTCTGCAAACCAGTGGGTCAAGGGACTACCAGAGAGATGGTGAGGCTGTGGCTTCCAAACAGCCACCATGCACTGAACGAGCAGGACCATGGGTGGCAGACTGGAGGCTGGCACTCAAGAGGGCAGATGCAGCCAGATCCACCCTACTGCGGGCAGTGCCAGGGGCTGAGGCTGGGCAAGGGGAGCAGGCAGGCACTGCAGCTCACCAGCCCCCCAAATATCTGCTCCCAGCCTCCCAAAGTGTGATCATCTCAAACCAGCCAACAGCTCCTTCCTGGCCAGTGTGAGCAGCAGCACAGCGTGGGGAGTGGAGCACCCCCCTGGGGGTGGCTCCAGAACACTGCCAGCCAGGTGGCACAGTGAATGCCAGCCCTGGCCTCGGTGCCACCCCAGAGGAAGCACAGCTGGGGACAAGGCTCTGGGACAGGAACTGCCCCCCAGGGAAGCGAAGGCCATGCTGAGGTCCTACAGCAGAGCTCATCTAAGGGACGTGGAGCTGTGCTGCCTGGTAGCACGAGAGCCCATTAAAGACCCACAGGCTGCCAAAAATACACTTCAAGTGAACAAACAAAACCTAAGCACAGCAAAAACCACACGAAGCCACACAGGCCATGGCGAAGGAGTGAAAAAAACCCCCCCGAATTCCTTTACACGAGGCTGCAAACTACACCAAGGGCTGTCAGGCCACAAGCTCTCCCCCTAGGGGATGTGCAGCAGGGCCAGGTCCCACCACAGGGAGGTCAGAGTGAGGTGGCACCCCAGCACTGCGTGGAGGTGCACATCGAGGTGCCAGCAGTGCCAGGGACACAGCACCCCACCCACTTCAGGCTCTGGTTGCCAGTCACACCCAGGTAGCTGTGTGACTTCCAGTTCCAGAAGCACTTTTCTAAGCACTCTCTCTTCCATGCAGTATAGTCAAGGGCTAAAACAGCTTGTACACCACTTCCAGTTCCAGAAGCACTTTTCTAAACACTCTCTCTTCCACGCAGCATAGTCAAGGGTTAAAATGGCTTGTACACCTCTTTCTATTTCTCTTCCCCTCTTTTCTGCAGCTCTGTTTCTCCCCTTCTAAAGAGCAGCTTTCTCATCCCTAATAAGGGAATTGTTTTGGTTGGAAGACACCACCAAGATCATCAAGACCAACTGTCTCCAACACTGCCAGGTCACCTCTAACCCATGTCCCTCAGCACCACACCTCCATGGCTTTGAAACCCCCCCAGGGGTGGGGACTCCAGCACTGCCCTGGGCAGCCTGGCACAGCCCTGGACAAACCTGGGAAGAAACTGTTCCTAAGCTCCAACCTCAACCACCCCTGGTGCAACTTGAGGCCATTTCAGGACATCATTTCCATATCTCACCCTGTGGTTTGCTCACCACTAGATAGAGACAGAACAGCTCAACTTCTTCAGGGGAACACATCAACAGACAAGCTCTAGTCCCAACTTGAAGGATAGATGAAAAAGTAATATCTTTGAGCCTCCTTTATGCCCACGAGCAAAATCCACCCACGGCTGTAATCTGCTTTGAAAGGAAGGAAAAAGCACTAATTGCTCAGAATTATTCGCTGGCTGGAACACCAACATCTAAGAGTATGTACTCTCTGCAGAGGTGAACTTGCTGTGTCCCAGGGCTTGGGAAAGTCCCAGCTCCACCAGTGCACAGCAGGATCCCCTGAAAGCCTCACCTGGGTGTGCACTACATCAGCTCACCTCCCTCAGCTTACATCTTTAAGCCAGAACAAATGTGTTACTGCGAGACGGGTGAGACGGGTGTGAGCGACTCATTTCCCACCAGTTCTCCTGTGAACATCGACCAAAACTGAAGTTTACATTAAATAGACACTGAGGGTTTTTCTTTCTTTCGAGGGCAATCAACATCTGAGTTCCTCTGCCCCAGGAGGTACTGGCACAATCCCCTCTGATTAGACTCAGGAGGGGGGGCAAACAGACAATTACTCTGATAACAATCTTATCTGAGGACAGAAATGAGATTAGTGGCCTAGCTGCAGTGATTCTGAAAGGAGTGACTAACCCAGCATGGGACAGAGAAGGAATCTCCCTCCTGAGCACGCTGGCAAATGAAGTGAGGTGCAATTCTCCCCCTGACAGTCTCTCTCAAGCAGGGGGAATTATCTGTTAGGAGCAAGTGGCCAGGAACAGCTCAGGCTCTGGGCTGGACGTCTTCCTGACAGCAGCAGCTGAGCAATTTCTTCCTTCTAGTGTTTTACTGTTACACAAAATCTTACGAGCAGAAAGCAGGGTGTAAGATGGGCTGGGACCTTTCCCTGCTGATAGAGACCAGCTCCATCCCCCTGTCCTTCCTACTGCTGCATTACTGTGGGCTGCTCTCAAAATTCTCAGGCATTAGCTTTCCACCAGCCTACCAAACAATGTGGGAAGTCCTCCACAAACAGTTTTGATTCTAATTATCTAACTTGATCACACTCTTTTTAGTTATTCCCCTTAAAACAGCCAAAATTAACCCCTCTCCCCTGTGTGTTCACAGCCTTCACGTCTCTGGAACGATGTCCACTAACAGTGAGGGCAACATCGAGGGATATTAGCAGAACAACTATAGAACCATCCCAGGTAAGTCTGCACTCAGCCTCACCATGACAGGATAATGGATGTAGTAGCAGGACAGAAGCCAAACAGCTCAGAAGGTTGTTTACATCATACCTACACCAACAGGTTTACACTCAGAGCATTTAAGAATTCCCTACAACAGACATGACAGACCAGGCCTGATAAGCCAACTTTGATGCTGATAAATCCAGATGCTGTAGGCTCTGCTCTGCCCCTGGGGAATGTGTGTGCTGGGGGGATCCTCACCAACTGAGCCACGCGTTTTGTATCTCTAATAATCCACAAACTCTTGATCTTGCCCAGTTGCAGGAAGGGGACAAAAACCTACAAAACACAGACTCACCAGAAAGACTGCACCCAAAGAGAGTAACATTTTTCAACAGCCTGGGTAAATCAAGTTGATGACAGTTTGAAGACTGGTAAAAAAAAAAGTTGCTAGCCAAGAGGCTGAGGGGTAAACTTTCTTCCTGCAGTGTGACAGCCTCGTGCTTCAGCACTTGCAGCTTTCCTTACACGTCTACTCAGACTAATATGAATATCCTTATAAAAATACATAAGCAAGCAGCATAAGAAGAGGGCCAACTGCTGCAGTTCTGCTTTGCTGATGTGAATCCACAGCATTTCTTTAGTTATAATCCTTCCCATAGGAAGTTTATTCAGACAGACAGGGATTT
>NW_008591656.1:21426-22075 GCF_000691845.1 Merops nubicus | reverse complement strand
GGATTACTCCATCTACAGCATTCTCGGCGCACAAATTTTCGCATCAGAATTGCACTGCCTGGATATCCAATGCCTAGAGCAAATATTTGGGCTGATGAAGGTTAAACAGATTAGTCAAGATGAAGCCAGGGTCCTCAGCTTATTTACTCAGGAGCTTAAATATTGCCACTCTTCATTTAAGCAGCCTAGTTTAAAAGATGAACCCTGAAAAGCAGCAAACAAACCACACTCACCCCACCCGCAGGCAGACAGCACCGAGACTTGCAGCATCTCCAGCCCGGGCAGCACTTGACAAAGCCAGGGGCTGGATGACAGACCTCACACCCTCCTGGGCCTCCTCACAGGAGCCGTGGGGAGGAAACAACAGCTTCCCTGCAAGCTCCCAGCTCCAGCTGCACCAGGGAGATGGGATAAACAACCCCCTCCCCACTCTGCTCAAAGGCAAGAGGGGAATAATTGGTGTGAAAACCATTTGCAGTTCAGTTACACTTCTGAGATGTGAGAGGCAGTTCTACACTCCCTGCAAGCCCTGCCTCGGAGAGGGTTCCCAAAGGCTCCCGGCCATGCCACACAGGGCTGACAAACCAACCTAGCCACTGCCTGACACAGCCACTGCCAGCCACAGCCACAGCCACTGCCCGCCACAGCC
>NW_008591656.1:19095-21174 GCF_000691845.1 Merops nubicus | reverse complement strand
CGCCCGCCCCCAGCCCCAGCCACAGCCTGCCAGCCCGACTCCAGGCCCAGCTCCTGAGCCCCTGGCTCCATCCCCAGGATCTGCTCTGCGGCGTGGGGAGGGCCTGACCCGAGCCCCCCACTGCCTACAGCCCTTGGGGTGGGCATGAAGGAAAGCAGTGGGGCACCAGAAAGCAAAGCTGTTTGATGCCCCTGTCTGATACATGTAGATTAAGGCCGAAGGCCACGGGATGAGCTGTTGAATGGAAAGCCTGTGTCAGCAGGGACCAAGCCAGCACGAGCCTGAGGAGGAGCAGGCTGGCATCAGGAGTTCACACTCCAGCCCAGTTACTCCGTTTCTGAATCACTTTTATTTCAAAGCACAGGCATTAATGCATTTCCTATTAAGGCAGCAGGGAAATGGAAGTTGTGTTTCAGGCAAAGGAAGCTGCTCCCCCTGGCTGGCTCTCCCCCCCCGGGCGTCTGGCTGGCTCCCCTCCCCTGGCTGCTGCCTGCCACCAGCCCCGCTGGGCTCGGGGCTGCCTCACCGCACGCCCAGGGAAATTTGTGGACACATCTCAGACACTTGGGAAGAGGAAAAAGTGCCTTGGCCCCGACCCACGGCTACCCTGAACAGATGTGACATTCCTGAGAAGCTCTCAGCTGACTGCCTTTGAAGTCTGAAGAAAAAGGGGTGGAGGGGGGAAGGCTCGACCTTGAAAGCTACATTTCTTGCCTTAAAAGAAGAAGTCTCCTGGGACTCTTCAGAGAAATGAAAAGCAAATTCTCCAGATCCTAATCTCATGCTATTTTTGAGAGGCTTTTGTTTTGTTGCTTTGCTCTTGTCATGTTTTGGATTAAAGCACTTCCCCAGACCTGGCACGCTCCTGTGTCCCTGGGCCAGGCCAGGGCTGCCCCCCAGGTCAGACCCTCTCCAGCTCCTGCCTCCCGGGGCAGGCTCAGCACAGCCACAGCTGCAGAACCCAAGGGGACAGGCACGACCGTTGGGCAGGCAGCTCACAAAGGAGTGCTGCCAAGGTGAGGTGCTGCCCGGGTCCACCCCCCAGCACGTCCCCCCACACACCCCGCAGCCACACCAGGGCCCCTGTGCTGCCAGGGCCAGGAGCCACTCAGCTCTTTGGGCTGGAAGAGACCTTCAACATCACCCAGCCCAATCACCACCCAGCACTGCCAAGTCCACCACGAAACCATGTCCCTCACCCCACATCTCCACAGCCTGGAAACCCCTCCAGGGGTGGGGACTCCACCACTGCCCTGGGCAGCCTGGCACAGCCCTGGGCAAACCTTCTGAAGATGAAATTGTTCCTAACATCCAACATAAACCTGGTGCAACCTGAGGCCGTTTCCTCTTGTCCTGTTGCTTGTTCCTTGGGAGACAAGAGTGCAAGACACAGCTTGTGCTTACCTCAGAATCGTCCCTGGTGACGAGGTAACTTTACTGTGGCAAAAAGGGGCAGCTTGCCCTGCTCTACTCCCCTCTGCCTGCTGCCATGTCCTCGCCGTTCCTCTCCTCCTCTTGCAAGCTCAGCTCCTCCTCTGCTTGTCTGCCCTATTAACCTTCTCCACATCCCACCCACTCAAATTTGCACGTTATTAAGCACCCACAGCCTTTTGTTCGAGGCCCTTCAACAAAAGCATCACCACTGTGTTTCCTGCCAAGAGGAGCCCCGTGCCCAGCAATCACTGGGGGCAGCTCCGACAGGCTCCTCTCTGCCAAACACAAACCCAGGGCACGCCAGACAGGGGAACTCAAGGGCACGAATTCCACAGAGCAAGATAAGCCTGCGAGCCTTGCACTTACTTTATCTTAACTACGAGGCTTCCCTCGTTCTCCCCCACACTAAAAAACCTAATTATTTCCCACTGAGGCACGGAATAGGTTAAAGTTTCCTCTGTCTTGTCTCAGCTCCCCGTGCAGATTAGTGGAAAACAATGAAGCCTCTGCGCTGGGTGATACTGCTAATGCCTCCTGCGGGGACAGCAGGCTGCAAAGAGGATTACGGTGAGGGCTTTAGGAGTGGGAGCTGTGCTGCCGTGAGAGGCAGGGGCTGGGCAGGGGAGAAACAGAGCTGCCCCAAAA
>NW_008591656.1:528-18981 GCF_000691845.1 Merops nubicus | reverse complement strand
GCACAGCACCACCAGGGAGAACTCTCCCAGGCACAGCTCCCAGTGCCGGGGAAGGGCCCCTGCCAGGCTCAGCCCTGTGCACAGGAGATGCAGCTGAAGGAAGAACAAGAACTTGGCACCGAGCGTTCCTAACAGACCTTGCCCAACGCTCCGGGCTCTCCAAGGCACCACGAGCACGGGGACAGTTTACCTGCACCACACCCCCACCAGCTATGACAGACGAGGTGCAGCACAATTTCCTTTCTCTAATACCAAGGCTTTGGCCAAACCAGCCATCAAAATTTCCTGGTCTTCAGGGAGTGCTTAAGGCAAGGGGCAGGATGTGCCTGCTGGCTGACGCCCAGGTCAGTGTGCCACCTCTCCCCCCAGTAGCTGCACCATTAACGCAGCCACCATGAGAACCTGAGGCCTCCTGAAGTCTCACATCCAGTGTAGATGCATTCTGCTGATACTCAAGAGCAGTTTGCTGTATTAGGGTTTTGTTTTGCTTGGTGGTTGTTTGTTTCTTTTTTCAACCACTATCACTCTTCTTGCCCTTCTCCAAGTTATCTGATGCAAGCTGAAGTTACACAGATATTCCCCCTCGCCCCTAATTCTCTTCAGAGGGGTTTAACAGCTCCCTATCTGCTTGCTAGAGGCCAGAACAGTGAGCAATAGCTCTCTGGGATTTGTAGAGGCTTCGAAATCACTGAGCTTCACCCCCAGGCCTCCCCCAGCAGGCACTGCCTCATCATGCAGAGCTGTCCTAAGCAGTCCCTGCCACCTTCCACCATGCACCAGAGAAACCGGAGGGACCAAACCCTCTCCTGAACAAAGCAACAGTTTTAAGATGCCCACAAGGCACTTCCATGAGTTGCCTCCTGCCTTAAACCAAGCTTTGACTCCTGCAGAGGGCTAAGGTCCCCTCAAGTCAGGGAAAGCTGGATGCTTTTCCCTGACCCAAACCAACCTCCTTGTGCTCGTAGCGCCCTCGCGTCGCTCTGCTGGCCTGTGCTGCGAGGTGCTGGACTCCCCTGGGTCCCCTCTCTCTCCACCCTTCCTCACCAGCAGCCTCTGGGGAAGAGAAGAAGAAATGTTGCTGAAAGACCAAAGATTTGCCTGGCTTACAGCTTGTAAAAACAGAACACAAACTACACCAGAAACTTTCCCATTAACCTGCCTTCAACAACCTCGTGCCCCTGCAGAGAGCTGACCTAGTGCTTCTGTCATTCCCTGAGAACAATGGGGGCAGACATTTGCCATAATCAATTCAATAAAGTCACTGCCTTCCAAACCATAATCAAGTCACCATGTGGGCCCTGAGCCTTGGGAAGGCAAAACTGGAGTGAGTGCATTCCTCCATCTCACATCTTGAGAGCCAGACGACTTGAGGTATGCAAGGGGACTTCATACCTCAAAAAAATGTCCTGCTTGACGGTAAGTGTTTTACAGATTATCTAAGAAAATTAACAGGATTATTTGATAACAGGTTCTGTGCAAGGAGCCAGTGAGAGGAAAGGCAACCATAGCAAGGAGGACCAACACAAAAGCAGCAGCAGACCAACCAAAAGAAATCCATCAAGGTGAGGGCTGACCAAGCAGGCTTAGGAAAAGCCAGACTGGTGGAGTGGAATCCAGTCTAGATAAAGGCACTTCATCATCACTTCTGCAGGCAGCTCCTTCCCTTTTGGCAGCACGGGTACTGAATGCATCAGCAGCACCAGACACACTCTCCACTCAAATCTGGTTGATATTTCTCTGCTTGCCCAGCCTCAGTGGCTCAGAAGGAGACCTTGCCTGCCAGCTGCACACATGAGCACACTGCAGAGGCCTCGGACACCCTCCACAAAGGAGACCCAGCCCCAGGACGGGCTCTCCACACACAGCACAGGAGGAGCAGACAGCCCGAGCACAGCACTTGGCCAGGCCACGAGCAGCCACGAGTTTTGCAAAGGACAGCTCTCAGAGTCTGGGCAGACTGCATGAACTCTGCCTTCACCAAGGTTTAATGGAAGATACAAGTTATTTAGGTAACTCCACTCTGACTTTGAGCAGAGACCCAGCTACACAGAAAATTGCATTGCAGGCACAGGAAAAACAAGAACAATTCCTCTTAAAACACGCTGTCTCCTGACACAGGCCTTCCTGTCAAAGGCAGTGACCCGTTTTCTGACCTGCCCAGGCTCCCCAGCTCACCCCCCAGCACAGCAGGGAGGGAGCCAGGCTGGACTGAGCCGACCACATCCAGCTCCTGGGGCCTCTTCAGGCTCCCTCCCTGAGGGACAGTTAGTTCTCTAAGCACTTCAACCCAGGGAGCACTTGCTGCCCCACATGGACCTATCTCCTTCTGCCTACACAAAGGCTCAGCTACATCCACTTCCAGAATGCAATTTCTACATTTCTAAAATCAATCAGAACCTCTAAGCTCTTACAAAGGAAATGAAAATATTGCTGTCAAATGCCCATCAGAGCTAAGCAGCCTAGGTGGCTGTCATATATTAAAGAAATTAAAAGGCTGCATTTGAGACAGCCTGTGCTCTTCCCCTGTCCCGAAAGGCTCCGATTAAAGCTCTCAGTATCAAAATTCAATTTCTTTCAGGTTTTGCAAACAACAACGGCCTTGAGCTGTGTGCTACCAGCCTGCCTGCAGCCCTTGAGGAGATTAGGTTATTACCAGCCAACTATGAGAATCTTAAATCCAGTATTAATCCTAATTCCCATTTAGCTGCACGCCCAGAATGCAGCAGAGGCTGGCTGGGTGTGAACTGGCACACGGCCGGGCAGGTGCAAGGGGCTGTGCCACAACAAACATGCCAAACCTCACGTGCCTTGGAGAGACACAGCCTGATCTTGGGCTGCAGAAAACCCCAGTGACGAAGACTGGAGCTGGGGAAAAGAGTGGGCCAAGCTGGAAGGATTTCTGGGAGGTGATAGAAATGGGACAATTTCCAGGCTAAGGGCTTTCAGCAGCCAGCAACAGGAGGTTCCAGCCCTGGCCTGGAAGAAAACAGGATGCACAGCCACATCACAAGGACATGGAAGCATCTGCGACCCCCGGCTGGACCTGTGCCCCACCAGCAGCACCACACTGCCCAGCTGGCAGCCACTGGCACTGCAGGCAGCACGGCCTGGTAGCACACTCACATTCCTCTGCCAGCTGAAGTTCTGGGGAGCAAACAATTCCACATCTCCCCTGAGCAAGCCCTTGCTCCCCTCCCTTCCCAGCAGTCCTGCAGCCAGCACGGGCCACCCCGCCACCCTCGGCTGCTGAGCCACTTGGTCAGACCAAGGTGGGCCCTCCCTCTGCCCACCAGAGCTGAGACATGTCCTGCAGTTCCCCATCTCCTCAAGTGCTGACACAGACTTGCTCCAGAAGCTCCTGCTAACAGCCAGCTCTTCCTACTGGAAATGCAGGGGAGCCCAGGAGCCATCCTGTGTCCTTCCCACCATCATTTCACACCGACTCCCTCCCAAAGCCCTCCCTCCCAAAGCCCCTTGGGGCAGCCACAGCAGGCCTGGCCCTGGCTGCCAAGGCTTGCTCAACTGTCCATGGGCAAGATCAGGTCATTCAGGACCTCCCCAGGCAAGCTGATGATCCTAGAGACGAAGCCACTGCAGATGAGGACAAACTGCTGCCTGGTCTACTACCAAGTGGGACTTTTCAAATTCGGTTCAAAAAAAGTTCTCACAGATACTTGGAAAAACTCCAGTAATGTTTCCTGTGTTGAAAGCACAAGAATCTCTGCAGATGAAAGGAACCTCCCAGGAAACACATTCCCAAGAGAACAAAAATGTGTTTGGCACCAGCCAAACCTCCCTGCTGGCAAGGGAGTCAACAGATCTGCTGGAAAAGGCAAACTTTTCTTTTTTTTAATGCAGGCATAATAATGGCTGAAAACTTCCATTTCCATCAACCCTAAACTCTGCAGCCTGAACTCCCCAAACTGAATTTGGGACAATATTCCCTACTTGGAGGCACAACTGGATGCTCCTTCTCTTTGCAGCTGGCTATTACCTGTTGCTTGGTGAGGAGGATACTCCAGAGGAGGCCCCAGCAGAGCCATGGCACACTGGAGTCCCAGCAGCCAGGCTGTGGTAGCTCCCCATGAACACACCCATCCCCTGCAGCCCATGGGAGGAGAGTCAACTGAGCTGTGATAGAGTTCATCTAAATTACATTACCTTTCACTTGCCAGGGGCTGAGGCCACACACATGGACTTCACCCACAGCTCATCCAACTGCCAGCACTCTGACTGGGAGCTTGGCTGCTGGAACACTGCAGGCTGCCCCAGAGACCCTTTCTGCCTGGCTTCGAGGCAGTCTTTGAATCAAGCACCTCTCCTTTCCCAGAAGGTGTCCTACCCCTCATCCTGGTGCATACCCAGGGGCAAGGTGTCCTCAGCCTTGGGAAGCTGGAGAGAGGAAGCTTCTTGGTGGAAATAATTACTACACAATGGAGATTGGAATCTCCTGGAGCATAACCACTGCAGTATGCCAGCCCTCTGTTTCTCTGATAGGGGAGCACAGACAGGTGCATTCTGAGCCAACAGGGAACTTCCCCCTTCACTGTCAGGGGCTGGATCTCCTGTGACCCCTCTGAGCTCAGGAACACAGACTGCAAGGCCACTAACAGCTGTGGGATGGCAACTTGCAGGTTCTAGACTGTGGTTTCTGACACTCAGCATTCCAGCACCCCTTCCTGCCTCATTCTGCCAGCAGAAGGGAAAATTAGGGCTTCTAAATTATGCAGGCAATTAAAAAAAAAAATGAGAGAAGCCAGAGCTTCCTATTGTATTCTGCCCAAGAATTACTCCCCCAAGGCAACCCTCAATAAACAGAACACCTCTCCTGCTTTCCACCCGAGGGTGACCCATCCCCATCCCCATCCCCATTCCCATCCCCATCCCCCCCAGTGAAGCCCCTGCACACCCCACTCCCCCTTTGGCCAGCCCAGCAACCCCTTCCCCAGAGGCCCACCCAAACCCCAACTCCAGGGGACACACAGGGTTCCTTCCCAAAGAGCAGAGGATGCTGTTGTGCCTGTCCCTGCAGGGTTCAATCCGCAGAGATCAGCTGCACACTCAGGCACAGAAGGGGTTCATCTGCCACATCCACACGTTCCTCTGGGAATCCTGCTTCTCCCACTGCCCATCCCTTACCTCCCAGCATGGAAGCAGGGCTTGGGGGGGAAGAGCAGCTCAGGCTCCCCTCCCTTGGCACACATAGAAGCCCAAACTGAGGCTGCAGGGCAGTGGCAGGGGTTCAGATTCCTGTCTGCCCAACAAGCAGGGGCACAGTAAGAGCTGTGTGCTTATGAGCAACTGTAAATGCTCCAGATGGGGCAAAACAGGCTTTGAGCATGAAAACAAGTAACTCTGAGCTAGGAAAAGGCAACAGGATGTTTTTTTCCAGTGATCACAAGCATTTCAAGGGGACTAATTCCTTATTAAAAGGTGTTCTTGGCAATACCTGAAGCCACCTATTAGGATCTGAGAGAGAAGAGGCCACTGAAATCAGTCTTGAAGTATCCATGAGATCTGACGAGTGGATTTTAACTGTCCAGGCTAGAAAAACTAAAGGGGAGGAGAAGGGGAATATCTACTCCTTCCCCTAAATATAGAAATACACACACACTGCCTCGAAGTAATAAACTTGCCAAAAGCCACTGAGGAAACCACGGCCCACACCCCCCCTGGATGGCACAAGCACCCCAGTGCTTAGTGGACTGTGCACTGGCCATGTCTCCACAACATTTAGGACAATCCAAGTCAAAACCATTTCTTCCCCTAAAGCTCATCTCCCTGGAGTCCCATCCAGCCCAGCCTGGGATGCCCCAAGCAAAGCACCTCCTCATGGTACTCAGGCTGAGCTGGAAAGGAGAAGCCTATTCCAGTCTCCCCCTGCCACCCAGCCCCGTGACCATGTGTCACTTGGTGTCCTCCAAGGCTCCAGCCCAAAGAGGTCCCAACCCCAGGCTGGACCTGCTGGCAGCCACCCTCTGCAGCTGCAGCATGGGGAACACTGATGCTCTGAAGACAGGGAACAGGCTGGCAGCTACTATTGAATAGTCAATATGCCTTAAAAGAGAACAGAAAAAAATAAAACCAAAACAGTGCAAGTTCATTGAAACCCGAAAGCCACAACCTTAATGGCAAAGGTAACCCTGCAGCTCCATCCCTTGAGCTCTCCTGGGGCAGAACCTGCCTGGCTAGCCCTGATTAAAAAGATAAGCAGAGACAGACCCACTGCTCTAAGGTATTTCGGAGGCAGCTAGCGGAATGACCGAGCCTCACGAGTTCAATAACACAATTTCAGTTATTTATACCAGCAGGTGCCCAAGTATTTACCTGGCTCCACAGCAGAACACTCACAGAACCTCTGCAGAGTCCAACGACACATTCCTGCCACGCCAAAGGCCTCACCAAACCCCAAACCACACGGGGCAGCAGGTCCCCACAGCTCCAGGCAGCACACCCCAGGAGGAGCCCCCCTGGCCCTGGCACAGGCTGACCCAGCCCAGCAGTGCTGAGCTGCACACAGGACCTGCCCAGCACCCCCAGGAGTCCTGCTGCCCAGGCCGTGTGGCACACACACAGTGCCCTGAGCCCCATGGCCACCCGGGGCCCACCTCCTCCCCTGCTCAGGAGAATGAGAGCCTCTGGTGAAACCTGCAGCACGCCAACAGGACTGCTGCAGGAGACCTGTGCCCAGCCTGGGGCAGGCAGGATGACCCATCCTGGCCCTGGCTCACCCCCGGGCTGGGCTGGATGAGCTGCTCTGGCAGGGGCAGACCTCTCTGACAGACACCCATGGCACTGTGGGCAGGGCACACAGCCCAAAAAGCAGAGGGGGAAGCACCAAGCTCCAGCCTGCTCCCTGCCTCACAGAAACACAGAATGGTTTCAGTTGCAAGAGAACTTGAAGATCATCAAGTCCAACCCTTCCCCCAGCACTGCCAGGTCCCCACTGCCCCATGTCCCTCACACCACATCTCCACAGCTTGGAAACCCCTCCAGGGGTGGGGACTCCACCACTGCCCTGGGCAGCCTGGCACAGCCCTGGGCAACCCTTCTGAGCATGAAATTGTTCCTAATATCCAACCTAAACCTCCCCTGGTGCAATTTGAGGCCATTTCCTCTTTTCCTGTCACTTACTCCTTGGGAGAAGAGCCTGACTCCCACGTGGCTCCAACTTCCTTTCAGGGAGCTGTGGAGAGCCAGGTCTCCCCTCCTTTGCTCCAGGCTCAGCACACCCAGGTCCTTCAGCCACTCCTCTTATCTCTTGTGCTCTAGACCCCAACCAGCTTCATTGCCTTTCATGGAGTCACTGTAGGGGTCACCCACTCAGAGCAACCTAATTCCCAGTTCACTTTTTTGGGTGAAGGAACCTCCTCAGCCCTGTGCTAACCTTTCCTGCAGGATGCTGGGTGCAGGGAGTACCTGACCTACACCACACCCCCAGATGGGCTCAACTGAGCATGCCAAATTGGTCTGCCCAAGTGAAGGGTGCATCATTCCTCCTTATCACTGGAGGGAGTTGGGGCTAATGGATGAAAAGCTCCTTAAGCCTTAAACTTCTGGCTGGACTGTCCCTTTGCCCTTGCATAACGTCATTCCCACCCCCCCTCCAACAGCTCCATACCTTGAAAGGGTTAAAAAAGATAGCAGAACCATTAGCATTTTGATAGCTTTCCACACATGTATAGCAAAAAGTCTTTAAAATTCATTCCACCGAGATAATCCTCCAAGTCTAGCATCTCCTCCTCAGCTTGAGGCAACCCACTGCTTTCCCCCTTAATACCTTCCCAGAGAGCTCCCCGGAGCTGCCAGGCTGGACGTCTGCTGGGGCAGCAGAGGGCAGTTCAGACACTGCCCAGCCTGCCCCCAGGCACTCTGCCCTGTCCATCACCCACAGCCCACCTCTGACCCGTGTCTGGGAGCCTGGGCACGCTGGCAAACCCTCTCCAAACACAGCCACTGCTACTGGGAGGGTGAGGAAGCTGCCTTAGCTCCAGCTTCAGCAGCGGCTGTTTGACCACCCCCTCCCCGAACAATAGCCTAGCTGGGCAAACCCCTGCTGTGCTGGGCAGGATTCATCCCAAGGAAAGGAGCTCAGGGACAGCAGAACAGGAAGGGGAAGGAAGCAGAGCTCCCCACAAGGCCCTGAGGCTCGCCAGCTCCAGCACTCCTGCCCTAACCACAGCCCAGCTCAGGATCAGCGCTTGCTCCCACTCCATCTCTCACACCTCCTCAGCAATCACAGCTGACAAGTGAAGACTGCAGCTCGAGTTTAAGGACAGGCTACAGGTGTAATCTTGTAGGATGCCAATCTTACAAGGCCAAATTTGCTAAGTTCCCATCACACTGGAATTATTTTCACACTAAACAGATTTTATTTTTTTTTTTTCAGTTCTTTATCCCTAATCCAGAAGAAGCAGATCCAAGGAAGAAAAGAGTCAAGTCTTGGCTCAAAAGCTCGTTTTTCTCAATAATTGAAATAAACATGCAGAACACACACAGGAAACGGATGCAAAGAAGTCTGGTCACTCACTGATGAGCAGACACCAGCTGTGGGTGAGCAGCCTGCTCCTTCAAAAGGTCTCATCATTCCTCAGTGCCAGCCATCACTGACAGCACAGGGTCTCTGCAAGCACACTGGAGCTCACCCCACGCCCAGGAGCTCTTGGCCACTGTGTGACTGGCAGGAGGGACTGTGTGATGTGGCTTCTTGGGGCTGCACCCACCAGAATTTTATGGAGCTCCTGGTTCTGGCTCCCCCTGGCTCAGGCCTGCTGCTTCCCTCTGCTACAAACACACCTTACGCCTCCTGCTCTCACTTCAAGGAGGGGTGAAACCAAAAAGGCAAGCTCAGACTCCTCAGCTACCACAAGATGAACAAAAGTCTTCTTATAACAAGTTAGCAGAGACTACCTGAGGATGCCCCTCAGTTTGCAGTGCCACCTTTTCCAAGGCAGGAAGCCCCTGGAAGCTCCCCTGGGCAGCCAAGCAGCAGCACCAACATCAGGACTCGGGTGGCTGGGCTGCCCTGCAATAATCAGGTCCAGGGTCTTTGGTGGTATGGAGAGCTACCCCAGAGAAGGGCTGCCCCAGCCAGGCACACACAGCTCACCCGAGATCAGCCCATCCTGGCTTTCTTCTTGTCATCTCCTCACTCTCCAAAGAGAATTAAAAATTAAGGACTACTTTCCTCCCCATAAAACAGGGGGAGAGAAAAAAATTGGATGAAAGAGGCCTGGTTAGTGAAACCATGTGTTGCCCTGCCTTTGCTGAGCTCACTGCAATCCAACCAGCAGGAGGATGTTTCATCCTGTTCCAGGAAGCTCCTCTCTTGCCCTAAGCATTAATTTTTCCTACCCTGCCCAACAATAATGGCCCAGGCACAACCCTATCAGTAGTGTTCAGCTATGTTTTCCTTGGCTGCTTAAGGTGCTTTTCTAATAATGCCCCTCAGAGAAGGGAGGGATTTAGGAGCTATAGAGCCTTGGATAGCCTCGACCCTGCCAAAATCCAGCAGCAGTGCTTCAGGGCCAGTCACTCCCCTCCTGTGACAGACATGCTGACTGTCCTGCCAAGGTCTCCTGAGATGGTTCACCCTGCTCTGTGAAGAGCACACCCAGGGAAGGCACAAACCAGGACCAGCGAGGGAAGACAGCGAGGCCACCGAGGAGACACGAGGACCCCTGGCTGGGAACACCCTTTCTTAGCCCACCACATTTTTTTGAGACTTAAAATATTTCTTTTTCATTTCACATAGGGAGGACTGTTTAGAATCCACCTTGGAATCCTTCATGCAAAACCCATGTGCACAAGCACAGCAGCCCTGTGGTTTGGAAATGCATTTCTGGCATGTAGGAAACCTGCTCTCAGAACTCTGCTTTGGATTTGGGACAGCATAGGTGAAAAACCTAAATCACTTGGCTCCTAACCAGCATCTCTGTTTTGACTAAGAAATTCTAGCCCGAACGCAAGAAATTCACCCGAGGAGAAGCGAGGGGAGAGCAACCCTTTCCCACAAAGGAGGACTATCTCAATAAATCAGCATTTTCTTCAGGCACATTGTTTCCTTGAAAGACTCCCAGCCAGGCCCAGCCCCGAGCAGTGAGCAGTGTGGTTTCTGCTGAGGACCTGGGGCTGGAGGTGACCCACCCAGCCGAGGTTCTGCCCGGGAACAGCTTGTGTCCCCTAAGCGAGGCCAGCCCAGCCCTGCCCACAGCAAACACACCAATTCTCCTGCAGTCTGCCTGACACCTCAGGATCCTCTGCTCTCCTCCTCCTAAACCAGCAGCTTGGACTGTTAAACAGAGAGGAGGCGTGGTGGGCAAACCACACACACGCCACTCCTGTTGACCTGACTGGTCCCAGCCTGTGTGATCTGAGGCAGGGACACTGCTGCTGGTGTCCAGACCTGTGTGTGGTGAACAGCCTTGGAGCCTGGTCTCTGCCTTATGGGGACAACCTCACACGCTGGGGCAGGCAACACCTTTTCCTTCTGCAGCTCTAAGGAGAGGTAACCCTGTCTCCAGGTGGAATGAAAAGGAAACATGGAGTAACATGACAGATGCACCCCACAGTTTGTCTTGCTGATTTAAGGCACTTCCTACGAACTGGCTTGAAAGCAGCCCCAAAAGAACACAAGAACTTCTTAAACTGCGTTCTCACTTGGAGGTGGTGGAGTCACCATCCCTGCAGGTGCTCAAAAAAAACCCCATGTAGACTTTGGGATATGGTTTAGTGGTCATGGTAGTGTTGGGTTGGTGGATGGACTTGATCTTAGAGGTTTCTTGCAACCTTAATGATTCTATGACTCTCCAGATGGAATGTTTTTCCCCTTCCAAACAGGGAATTTCATGTGCAGCACAGGATTATTCTACACAGGGCACTGACACTCTGTGGAAACCTGTGTAAGAAAGGCTATTTAGATATTCCCACATTAAATTCTTTGGCTTCTCTTCCTTTATTGCTCTAAGACTATTTCAACTGAAACAACATCTTTGTGCCTTTGAGGATCTCTGCTCCTGCTGCTGCTTCCCCACCTGGAGCTATAATCCTACGCTTGTCACAGCCCCAGCCACTGCTGCAGAAGTTATTAGAGCTACAAGCTGCAGATTACAGCAACTTCTAATAGGGGATAAGCAGCAGGAAAAGGTGAGCTTAAGCAGCAAAGAGCCTGCTGGTTCAAAGAGCCCTATTATTAATATTTATTATTTTTAAGCATTCACTGAGTGCTGGAGAAGATAAAAGAATGAACTGGAAGCAGGAACCAAGGAACCAAGTTTATACAAGACGAGACAATGGGAGAGCATGAAAAATGAGGTTACAGAGCCTGGGGAGGAGGGGAGCTGAAGAAGGACTAACAGAAAGGGGGAAAAGCCACACCTTCTATCAACAAGATGTTCCTAATAGTAAGAAGTAGGAAGAGAATTAAAGAATTCCTCAGTGTCTAATCAGAGCTGTTCCCCGTAGGGGACCTTCTGCACATTATTACAAGGCATTGGCATACTTTAAAAAACAGAGCTTTGATCATAAAAAGCAAGTGTGTAGAGACAGGGGACTAGAAAAAACAACAAAAGGAAACTCAGCTGCCTCCCCCTGTGGCGTGAGGGCAGAATCCAGCCCTGGCAGACACTTTACAAAGCCCCAAGCAAACCCACTGAGATCTTGTGCAGAAGGTTACAACGAGACATGGTTCTCACCCGTGTCCTCCACCACGGGCAAATTCCTCTTCTTCCCCACAAACCCTTCTTTGCCCCCGTTGTCCCAGGAGGACTCCCACTTGGTACTTCTCCTCCCCAGCAAAGCCACAAGCTCGTGGCTTACACCACTTTAGAACCCCCCCCACTCTCAGACAGCTGGTGACGCTTCCCAGCTCCGACCCGCTTGGCCAAGAAGAGCCAAGAGGGACACTGGCTGTCCCCGCGCGCCGAGGGCACCTCTGCCACCTCTGCCACTTCACTGCTGGGGGCACAGCTGCTCGGGGAAGCAGCACAACCTTCCTGGAGCCAAGGAGGCTCCACAGCAGGCCCTGTTAGCCATCCTGGCATTGACACCTCTTGGTAAAACCTGAGCAGTAGCGTCGGCGACAGGGCCTGGGAGTGAGAGTCCAGCTCCCCTCCCAGGGCCTGCTGCTCGCCAAGGCTGTTCCCCAAGAGCACCACAAGAAATCCATTACCAACGGAACCCTGCAGCTAGCAGCAGCAACAAAGCAAGGGAAGGTTTATCACCCCAACTCTGGCTCTTCTCCTCCCAAGCCCTCCCCACTGCAGTATCAAGAAATGCATGCAAAGCACGGAACCTTCTGCTCCTTTCAGCACAGTGAGGAGAAAGCAACAACCAAACAAAAAAACCCACAAAACAAAGTAATAAAAAGACCTGTTAGTGCAGACAGTCTCTGGGAAGCTCTATTCTTTCTTCCTCTCCTCCGACTGTTGCTCCTGGCTGATGTTTCCCTTAACATCTAGAAGAGAATCAGCAAAGCATCACTGTAAGCTGAAATCCTCATCCATCTGGAACGTCCCTTCTCAAGACTGGAACCCAGTCACACATCCCATCAGCAAGGTGTGTATTACTTTGCCAGTTCTCTGGCTGCCAATGCAAAACATCATAGGCCTAAGGGACCTACTGGTGCTTCCAGCACTGTGCCTCAAGCATCTCCAGAACAAGCTCTCAGCTTTTCTGCAGCTGATTCTGAAACACAGCTTGCTGCAAGTCTAGAAGATGTCTGTGCTTCAGCCACACTCCCTTCAGAAGCAAAAGCTTTGCTGATCAACACAAAAACAGGCACATCATTTTAAGCAGCTCCGAGAATCCCCTGGCATTAACAGGAACAAAGGGCAGCCAGCAGTTCAAAACCACATCAAATCCAAAGCCCACCCCTCTTCAGAACCTTCTGAGACACTCAGTCCTTTACTCCAAATCATTTCTCATGCATGTCCACTCTGGACCTGCTGCACTATCAGCACCATTAAGCCCTGCTGATTATTATCACTAAGACTGACACCAAAAAGCATTCTGTTTTCAAGTTGTTACAGAAATAAGTGCACCCACAGCAGTGGCAGCAATGCCCATTCTGAAGTCCCCTGAGTTTCCATACCCTGGAAATTTTCTCTTTTACCCTGGCAGCAGGTTTTGAGCAGTCCATCTGAAAGGTACCCCCAGGTCCCAGAGACTTCCATGGGAAACAGGTTCCCAGTGGGTCTGAGAACCAGCATCAGCACGGGCTCTCCCAGTACAGGAAGATCTGGTTCTCGCTGCTCCCCAGGGAAATGAGATGTGCCATCAAGTGAGCCAAGAACAAACTCTGCCGCTGCTTTCCCAGCATAGCGTGTTCCAGCTCAGTGGCCTGTGAGGTCCATGTCTTCCCCTGCCAGTCAGCTCATTTAGACTATTTTTCCTGAAGAAATGTAGACACCATCACTCACGGCAGTCTTTACTACTCTAAAACTCCCTCCTCGTAGACTGTCGCACGCCGAGCTTTTCACAAGGCGTAAACAGAGTAACTGTTCCCATAATAACCTTAAAAATAACCCAACAGATTAAATTCAGCAGATGAAACAGGGCCATAAAGACCTATGTCTAGCAACACGACCAAACTCACTCTCCTTCCAACCGGGCAGCGGGCCATGAAGAGGCTGCTGGTGTCACAGCCTCAGCGGCGGCCCCCAGCACAGCACGGGGCTGCCCCAGCCCTGGCTGCACAGCCACGCACAGCCCCAGGAGCAGGGCTGCAGCCAGGCCCCGGGCTCCTGAGCCCCTGCCAGGCTGTGCCACCACCCCACAGTCAGCATGGCATCATCTGCTCCCACAGCCCCACCCCGCTCCTCTGCCTCGCTGGCTCTCCAGACATCTGGGGTGGCAGGGGCACATGGAAATATAGCAGGCATTTACTGCTCTTCATGACTCCAAGTGAGAAGCCTAAAAGGGTATCAAAGCTATTATTATCATCCCTGCCACACCACACGACTCTTCCCATTAGCAGCTTGGTGCAGCTCCACTTCCCCAGCACCAACAGCCCCTGCAGGATGCCAGCCTGACACGGATGTCACAGAGGAGGGCAGTGAAGAGGACGCTGCCCACACGGCTCCGGGCAGGATACCCCGCGCCCTGCAGGCAGCCCAGGGGGGCCCCTCTCTGGCCTGGTGGGCACCAGCTAAAGAAGGGAGACGAGGAGCAGGAGCAGAGATGAACTAAGCACCACCACTCAACGGCTGTGCTGAGCCAGCTCAGAGCTCAGCCCTGCTGCAGAGGGTCAGCCAGCCCCCCTGACCAGCACAGAGCCTGTCCACACCGAGCACAGGGGGGATTCGGTTTCAGCACCTCTTGTTTCACCAGAGCATCCTCTGTTCCCTCCCGAAGCCATACACGCAGCTAGAAACATCTGCTCTGCCTTTGGGGTCAAGAACTGACTCTTCTACACTGCCCTTCCAACTGATTACTCAAGTAGCTGGAAGCTGCCCTTTCAGACCAGGCTTATTTAGCAAATACACAGCAAAGGGAACATCCCAATGGCCAAAAAAAGGCCCAAAGGGCAAGAACCCCCAGACAATTACACATGGTTGGGATCCTTTTTGGAGGGACTGCACAGACAGGAGGGAACCTGCGCACAAATAAGGCTTGTACTAAAAACCTGTGACAGTCAAACCCCCCCTTCCATCACCTCCGAGGACAATGACAAGATACTGGGTTTGGTTTCCTTCTAGAGGAATTTGGCACCACACAAATACTCTCAGCCATGAAATATCCACTGCCTATTAGCCCACCAAACCCAAAGCAGTCACATCAGGCATGTGGCCATCTAAAGCTTCCCGTACCACGGCATCTGCAGAAGCAGCTCAGATCCAAAACCATTCCACACATGCAAGTCCACCAGGATACTGAGCCTCTCTGCCTCTAGCTCTGAGGAAGACCATGGAGGGATGTGGGCACCTCCAGCACAGCCCCACTACCCTGGAAGAGTCTGTGCTGCTGCTCGTGGGCTCTGGGAAAATGGAAACCCCTCAAGCCCACTAGCAGAGAACAGGAGCTCGAAGAACCGCAGCAGCAAATCCTCTTTGGGGTCAACTGCTAAAACATCTTTATTGTTTGTTTCTTTAAATCTTATCTGTGCAAGAATAAATAAAAACCTGCTGACAAACTGGTTGAGCAGCTGGTGTGGTTAACAAAAAAAGACCAATGCTCCTCCTTCCCACAGGCACTTCTTTCACTCTCACATTTACAGCACACGAAGCCCACAGCAGAACCCACCGGCGCAGAAACGATAAGGAGCAAAGCAGCTGCTGAGCGCCCCGAGGAGAGGGGCTGAGGAGGGGGAAGGAAAAGAAAAACAAGTCCCATCAACTGTTTGCTGGGCACTGAGTTCACCCCAACCCTCTGGACCTAAGGGCCGGGATCACTTAGGCACCATTTGGGAAACTCAAGACTGCAGGAGCAGTGAAAAGAAAACAAGAGCTGCTGGTGCAGGGAGACAGGAGTGCTGAGCCCTGCAGCCGGGGCAGCGCCAGCGCCCGACGACCTGGCTGCTGCAGCAGTGACAAGTGAGGCAGCAGCAGAGCACAGCTCCAGACACCCAGAACCTGTCCTCGTACCAAGTGCAGTCCACATCCAGCAGCCTTCCCCGTGCTGAGAGCTGGAAGGAAGGGAGGGGATGGACAACTTGGATATTTAAGGGAGTGTTACAAGGAATAAGCATCACGAAAAAGAATGGAGCTGTCTGGAATGATTTTCCCATACAACCTTTTTCTTCCTTCATTTGCTACTTCCAATTAAGATTAACAATCATTCCCAAGGAAAAAAAGAACTCCTACGAAACAGCTTAAAAGGGAATAAGCAATTTCAGATCCCAAACAGCTCATTCCTATGCATCCTAGGGGAGAAACACACAGGCTTTGCCTCTCATGCAAACACACCGCTTGGGTCTGAGTCACTATTTTGAAAGGAAAGCTAAAAACCAACACTTCCCAAAGCAAGCTACTTTCCCACCCTCACTGCACTACTTGAGGCTTTTTTTCCCCCCTCAAAACACCAAAAAAATGAATCCAAAATCTTTCTCTTGCATTTTATTGATAAGTCAGTTTAAGTTAAACAAACAAATCATACTAATATGAGTCAAAAACTCTTAAAAAGGCCAAAGCAGGGATTATCTTGGAACCATACCCCCAAGCGAGGACTGCTTCAGCAGCCTCACAGGATCAGCAAGGAGAACAGATATTTATCTGGTTTAATTACAGCTTCCAAACAGACCTTGGACCTGCCAGCACCTCACACAATGACTCATCTCCACGATGTCAAGCACTAGGCAGTACCTCGCAGAACTCTCTGAACCCAATTCTGGCCACCATCTGCTTCTTTTGATACCTTAAGCCTCAATTTTGTAGCATCTGAACTTCTCTTTTCAAGTCCTTCCTCATCTCAGACCCACAGCCCCATAAATCCAGTAGCTTCTGTTCCCAGAGCAGTTGCATCTGTTTTCCTGCAGCCTGGTGAGAACAGACAGGACTCCAGATAATTAAATAAAAACACAGGAACTTCATTATTTATTTTAAAGGAAAACGTGTTTTATAGGAAGAAAGTCCTTTATTTGGGCAAATCTGTAAGCTGTTTATCAGCTTAAACTCATTATCTGCCCATATGGCCTTAGCACTGTGGTTTAAAAAAAAAACGGGCACGTGTTAGCTGATGAAATGTCATCTGCCCTTATGCCAGAAATGGTATTTCTGCACTGACGTCGAATTCGGATCCTTGCCACGAGTGAAGGGCTACCATAAGGACAGTCATAATATTTTAATTACGAGGGGATCCTACAGAAGGCAAGGGCAAAGCAAGAAAACCCATTCACAAAAACACGAAGCCGCTTAATTCACTTTTTGCCTCCTCCGCTCGGATTCTTTTTGTCTGGGGAGGTGGGATGGGAAGAGAGCCACCCAACTTAAAAAGGGGGGTAAGAGCTAGAGCCAGTGAACACACATCAAAGCAGGAAATGGCTCTGCTTCAACTGCCTACAGTATCAACCTGGGGCAGATTAAGGCAAGATAAAGGTGCTAGGAGGGAATCCCGCCCCGACAGCAGCACAGACCCTACACGGCACCGGCTCTGCAAGGCCACGGGGCAGACCTGGCTCTGGGGAACCCCGGATTTGCCACCACCACCCTGCTGTCAGGGACCACCTCCAGGCAGCGAGGTGGCTGGCAGCCCCGGCAGAGGGCTTCACTGACTCTCTGAGTCACAGCGAGCCACGGGACACCCGACCAAAAGTTTCGCCCAGGACGAGCTGTCGGCTTGATTGTTCCAAGGGGAGGGAGACAAATGGGAGTCACAGCTACTGACGTTTCTCAGGTTTCACCATCACGCTATTATTCCTGCTCCCAGGCACTGTTTCTGCCTTCTCAAACCAGACCTGCCGCGCTGCGTGTGCAGAACGCTCCGAGTTACACACCACACAGGCAGCTTGGCAAAGCACTTCAGGACAGCTCAGCACTTTCACACGCACACAACCGTCCCCCAGCCCTCTCGCCCAGCCCCACCCTGAGAAGGATAACACGTGTTAAAGCAGCCAAAAATGAGATCAGGCCAGGACAGAGTCACTGGCTGCCATCAGCCGGGGCGAGGGGGCGAAGGCTCCGGCCCCGCTCTGCCTCTGTCAGAAACAGGCTCAGCCTCTCCTCGGGTTCACTGCGGGGAAACCAACCTGCTGGGATCCGTCCCAAGCTTTGAGCAAGCCTGGAACCAGAAGGCTGGTGTTCTTCCCAGGATGCCTTATCCTTACACCCCGGGGCGCAGAAAGGGATTTCCCCATCATTTACAAAAGAAATCTGGAATATTCCCCCGGCGCGGTGCACCTGCCCCCCGCACCCCACTGCACCGGGGCTGCTGATGGAGGGGGGGTGGGAGTGCAGCATCCCAGGGAACGAGGACAACCTGCTTCACCTGTGCCTTGCAACGGTTTAAGCACCAGCTGGCATAGCTAAGCCACCTGCAGCAAAGGTCTGCCCTGCAGAGAGGGTGGGACAAGCAGGAGAAACTTCATCCTGACTTCGTTGGCCGCCTGCAGCACCTCAGGAAAGTTAAAAGCTCTTCCTTTCCCCTCCTCACCCCACTACGCTTAAATTCATGGCAACTGGTATTTTAGCTCACGCCAACAAAAGCTGTACCTCGGCCACAACAAATACAGGAACATTAACTGCCTTCCAGGGAGGGTCACATGCTCGTGTCATTTTAACATATTACACAAATACTTCAGTGAAAGCAGATGATAAAGAAGCGTCTATGAATGTCACGCTGCACGGCCAAATCTGAAAGATTCCCTCTGAATTACGAAAAAGATAAAGAACGTGCCCATTTCTCCCAGCTGCATCCCTATTGCTCCCCCTCGGTTTGCACACTGCAGACAGAGCAACTGCTGCTCCTCACAAAACCACGAAACAGCAAAATAAGCGTTTTCCTGGTAGAATCCATCAGACG
>NW_008591656.1:0-489 GCF_000691845.1 Merops nubicus | reverse complement strand
TAATAACTCCGCACACTTTGTACTCGTTAGCAGGAACCCGGGGCGAGCCCGTGCACAGGACTCGCGTGTAGCCAGGCGGGCACGGAGCCACCTCCAGCACGCTGCTGCCCCAGCGGCCTCGGTAGCCACCGGCTATTCAGTCAAACGCCAGCCCAGAGCCTATTAATTATGTTCAAATTTTCTCTTATTATAGACATACAAGCACACATCAGGCTGAGCTTACTAATTGCTGAGAGAACGGCTAGAGGAAAAAAAAAATAAAACCAGAAAAGCTGAAAAGGCTGCCTTGAACCTCCCCGAGTCCAAGACGTCCCAAACGCCACGTTCGCGCTCGCTGCGACACTTAAACACAGAAGTTGTGATAGAAGTTCGAGCGCCCGGCTGCTGAGCCCGGTGCGGGGCTGGGGTCACACATCGCGGTGCGGGCACAGCCCCAACATGTCGGGGCAGCTCCGAGACCCCGCCGGAGCGCGGGCGCTGACCCGGGGC
>NW_008591655.1:26363-32695 GCF_000691845.1 Merops nubicus | reverse complement strand
CTGGAGTGACATTGGCTTTCCTCCAGTGCTCAGCACCTCTCCCATTTGCCACGATTTAGCAAAAATTATGGAGAGGGGTAGAGTGACAACATCAGCCAGTTCTCTCAATATTTTTGGGTGCATCTCATCAGGGCCCACGGATTTATGTATATTCAATTTCCTTAACTGATCACTAACCCAGTCTCCATTGACTAGCAGAGAGTCCTCCCCCTTCTAGGCTTTTTTTCCTGCAGCTAGGGTCTGAAGTTCTCAAGGGCTGGTCTCAGGGTTAAAGACCGAAGCAAAGGTGGCATTCAGCAGTTCTGCCTTCTCTGCACCTTCAGTGATCAGGGTTGCCATCTTATTCAGCAGCTGGCCCATACTTCCCCTAGTGTTTCTTTTACTACTGATATATTTGTAACAGCCCATTTTGTTCTCTTTTAGTTCCTTTGCTAGTTTTAGTGCTAAGAGGGCTTTGGCATTCCTTACTGCCTTCCTACATGTCCTGACTATCTCCCTATATTTCTCCCAAGTGACAAGTCCCTTCTTACATGAGCTATACACTTCTTTCTTCCATGAGGTTTCCTTCAGAAACTCCCTGCTCATCCATGATAAGCTCCTCTTAGCCCATTGACCCAATTTTTTACTCAAGGGAAGGCACAGTATGTAGCCATCCATGACAACATTCCAGTCATGGGAGCTGCCCCACCATGTTTCAGTGATTGCAATTATATCATACTCATGCAACTTCATTTTATACAACATTATACTCCTATTTATGGCCATGACTGTGCAAGCTCATCTGGTTTTATTCAACCCATTATTACCCGTACTAGCAACGTTGAGCAGATCAGGAAGAAGCTGCAGAATCAATATTTGTGTGAATGGTTCTACTGTCATCACCAGGGATTCTTATGCAAGATAAACATGTGCATGTTTGCCAATCCTTGCCTTAATGGTGAAAAGTTTAACTATGATTTCCTTGCCTGGAATCAAATTTCCAAAACCTTCACACATTCACAATGACTGTAACACAGTTGTCTTCATTCGACTTGACAGAAAACATCACATTAGAAAATTATCATTTTTTAAATTCCATTTGAAAAAATTAAAACTGGAATATTTTTATCTGATCAAAACATCCATTCTCGTAATTTTAAAATGGAATTTTAGTGTTCACTTTGATATATAAAATTGCAAAAAAATACTACATTCTACTCCAACATCGAATTGAAAATGTGAACAGTATGAACAATTTTGACTGATTCAAAATCAATTATTTTTAAAGTTGCATCTTTTAGAACAAAATAAAAGCCAAATCTTATTCTCTGTTGGCATTAAAATAAATGTCAAACTGGAAAAAAATCTTTAAAAATGAAAAATCAGGTTTCGTTATTCATGTGAATTATTGGTTTCATCAACATCACAGAACTACCCACGTGCCTAGTTGTTTTCTACATTTGGAGCTTTTCTGCTACGATGTTTTCAGTAAATAACGCAACTATTGTCCTCATCCTAAATAACAAAGGAATTATTAAAAACAATTGATGTGAGATCTGAAATAATCTTCTAGCTACATAATGCTGGGGTCTTACATTCTTGTCCTCTTCTTTGATCCCTCCTTTTTATCAGATACTGGGAGTATATATCTTCATGTGGTACATAGTACAGCAAAGGCAGATCTCTGTACGAGAGCTGGGTAGCATTGTGTTATAGCTAATAAACAGTAATCAGCAAGAAAGCTTGACTGGAAGAAAAAAATAATCAAGGTTCTCCCAGGTCACAAACAGCCATCTGCAAAGTATGAGCTGAATCATATTATTCAACTCCCCATTTAATGTATTTGTAGTTAGCCTTTGCCAAGATATGAAAATATCAGTTGCTGTCTTCCAAAATACACAATTTAAGACTAAAGTTCATTTTAATGAAACTAAATTATTTGGAATAATTAAAGCCCTTTCTTTTTCCAAATAAAAACACTGAATGCACGTATTGATTCAAATGACTGTTCATCATTTACACCCTTGAGTAAAGGGAACACTGCTATGCAGTTTGCAATTTGAACTGATTTTTTTTTGTAACATAGCTACTTGCAGAGAATATATCAGAGTTAACACAGAATACAGGCAACAAAGCCATGTATGGGGTTAATTTTTAGACGAATAGGTCAAACTAGCACAGAATACTCCCAAAAGAGTACTCAAAAAAAATGGAGAATGGCGAATGAGAGTGTGGGACAATTTGTAGACATTTCAACACACTGCTTCTAACCCTCAGTATTCTTAGATTCAGCGTGACAACATCAGTAATGACCCTAGTGCCAAATATGAAAAAGTAGTGATGTAACTGTGAAATGAGACTTGAAGGGATGGAAGAGGAAATGCCAACTATCTGCAATTACATCATACTTCTATTAGACTGTTCACTGGGTGCTAAATCTTATATCCATGTTGATTTGTTTGAGATAAAACCTTTTGTTCTACTCAGATCACTTTTTATTTATGAGTAATGCACCTTTTGGACAGTTAGCTTAGTGAAAAGTGGGGTTTTGACACAGAGACTTGTTAATTCATATATTTTTAATTCCTGAACAGAGACGTTCCAAACATAAGTAAGTGATTGGTGTTCTTTCTGGTTTGAGTCTTCAGTTTTCAACCTCATTGATGAGCTTTCAGAAGGAACAGTACAGAAAGGTCACCAATATATATTTAACAGGTTCAATTTCATCACTATGTACAGTGTCTTGATGTCACAGTGGATGTGACACAAGACAATATCTACATTTAAATAGCAAATTGTAAAAGAGCAAAACAAAACACACCTATAATTAAGTTTGGTTTGACCTTTTACAGCAGTAAAGACCATATGTTACCATCTAAACTTGGACTTGAATGTGATACACCCCTCAACACAAAGATTTCAAGTCAGGCTTAGGTTCAGACCTTCATGTATGATGAAATATGATTTTGACATGGGACTCTTAACAGAATGCACATTTTCCAATCATAACAAAAACACTTTATAGACATTTCATACCAAATGAGAAAGATTTAAATTCTCTGTGGTTTTATGATATCAGTTGTAAGTTTGTTTTCCCTATTCTTGCCATAAGTCTTGACACTTGGAAGTACATTCAAGACAGTTGAGAGAAGGAAGAAAGTAGAAAAGGAATATTGTTTGTCTAGGTGAACAAAAATGGCTTGGGACAAGGTGTATATTTAAAAGTATAAATGTGTATAGTGAAAAAAATATACTTCATCTTTATTCATCACAGTTATATGCAAACCCCTGGGTTTCCACCTATGTAACAACAATGATCCCTCCAATAAGGTGTCATTTCAGTAAGGTGTTTTGGGATCTAACACATCACTACACTAATCCATCACCATATGCTGATGGGAGACCAGAAAGATGATAGAGAATGACTTACAGTAGTGGAACAGGTATATTTAGGATGATCTACCTGCACCTTGTGTGGATAATCCTTGAAACAGCCTTTAAAACCTGGGTAGGTTGGCTAAATTCTTAACTGGTCCCTATTCTTACTCTACTACTACTAATCTTATGGTAATTTGGTAAGGCCCCAGGATCATTAATATTATGGAAGTGTCCTGCAATGCAGTATTTGCCAATGAAAAATCTAACGGAATAGGTAATTATGCTCCCAAAAGCTTACAATGTACAAAAAGAAGCTGTAAAAAGGGATCATAATTCAAAAGTAGGGAATTTTTTTGAAAGTAAGAAGGCGGTAAATGATAATAGGCACATACAGTATATTGGCCATTGATGTAAATGGATATATGACTTCAGAAGAAGATTGGGAGGCTAAATTTATGTTTGATCTTCAGAAAAGAGGTCACCATTAATTTCTAAGCGTTATCACCATTATCTATTGTTATCACTAATGTTAGGTCTAAGGATCACTGATGGAAGGCACAATAAACCCAGGAGGTATTTTAATAATTCAACTCATGTAACTACCTCTTAAAAAATAATTACTTTTAAGCTGTGAAGCTTCTTAAACAAAATGTTCATCAGTCTTTACACACTTCCTTTACACTTACCCTAATTTTTTTCTGAAGAGTCTATGCTTTTTGGTACAATGATCTTTGTAAAGTTAATCATCTTAAGATTTAGAAATATGAAGCTGAAAAGGAATTTGCATCAGATAAAATAAATTGACACAAGTTTGAACTCAAGTGATCAAATACAGACTGTTGTCTAGACTTTTTTTCATGGTGGAATGATACAGGCATTTTTAAGACAAAATCCACCTTATCTTAAAGGAGACATTTAGTACTGGTTGGAAAACAGAGGGAACAAAAAGTTCTTAGGAATGCTTGTGTTCCTGATTCTAAGACACAACTGTGATCCTGCTGCCATGTAGGAGTGATCTGTGGGATGGGAAAAAAGAGCATAAACATGGTGGCTATTTCTTCTCAATATGTTGCATATTGACAAAAAGCATCCTCAATCAATTTTAAATTGTGTACCACTCAGAACGTTCAGATTTACTGCTTTAATATTTTGCAATGAAAGGATGTGAGGGGAGTGGCATATATTATTCTTAGAGGAAAAAAAAAAATCTCAGTAAATATCTGACCACTCTCAAGGTAAGGTTAACAATCAAAATATGTATTCCTCTGGTTACTGTAGTTATTTTTACATCCCGATCAAGTTATTATACTCCTATTTATGGCCATGACTGTTCAAGCCCATCTGATTTTATTCAACACACCACTACCCATAGCAGCAATGTTGAGCGTCAGCAAGAAGCTCCAGAATCAGCTGGACACGGTTGTAGATAGTAGTTGCAGGGGTCTTCACCTGACTCTTGCCCAAAGATAGCTTCTTTTCTTTTATCCTGTGTATTACTCACTCAGCTGATGCTTTCATGTCTTCCCCATGCCCTCTACATTTCCATTCTGTCCTTTTATTCTTACAATTTTCCATACAAATCAAGGTATGCATAATGAGCCCAGGCACCACTATCTATCTCTTTGCCTTTAACCCCTGTAGTTTTGGAAAACATTCTTGGAGATATCACTTTAGGTCTAGTAAATAGTCTAGTTGAGAGGTGTCCCTGCCCATGGCAGGGAGGTTGGATTAGATCACCTCTAGGGTCCCTTCCAACCTAAGCCATTCTATGATTCCATGAAATTGAATAAGCAAAATTTCCCTCCTCTTCCACACCCAGACATTCAGCATAAGGAAATACTTTACTACTTGTAAGACTGCTTCTTCATAGACTCTTGTATTAGTGGAAGAAGAGACAAAGAATTCAGCCAGAAGGGAACTTCTTTTAAGATGCCCAGTGTGATCTCATCTGCATCTCCAATTGATAGTACAAATCTTCCCAGCCTGATAGCATAATTTAGAACAAAGAGTGATATAAAATGCTTTCCAGTCAGTGTTAACTTCCACTTCAAGTGCGGTTTTCCTGTTAATGACTAAACCAGAGGCAAAATAGTGGTGACTCATGCCCTAAATGCTTATGTTTAGCTTTTAAATTGCCATGACTATCACAAAATGCTAGTCTGAGTATTCAGTAATGAGAAAAGACTTTTTATTAG
Source organism: Merops nubicus (assembly GCF_000691845.1). Classification (NCBI taxonomy): domain Eukaryota; kingdom Metazoa; phylum Chordata; class Aves; order Coraciiformes; family Meropidae; genus Merops; species Merops nubicus. The sequence continues at coordinate 27,143 of NW_008591655.1, read as the reverse complement.
TACTGCCACATTTACATGAACAGCTGATGTGACTATGTAGATGTCTATATAGCAAGCAGAGCACCTGGAAGTGCTCACAGTGACAAAGCAATGGCATGGGTCTGTAAGCCCTCCAGACTGCCCAATGACTCCAGGCTGCAGCTGCAAGCTGTGTCCACAGTGGGAGAAATACAACTTCTATCACCTCTTGGTATATTAGTTAGTTAATGAAGGCAATTATTCCAGCCCTCTGTTTCTTTACTTTTTTTTCCTTCCCTTACTTGAAATTCTTGCCTTTTCAATGAAACACTTAATTCCTATTGTTAGCAAACAGATTATTCTATTCTACTTTTCTCGAAAGGATCAAAATTCCTCATGCCATATTTAATACAAATGAACTGGTTCAGAGATTTTGATCACATTAGCCACTGACTGAATTAGGTTGAGTTTCCTGCAGCTTCTTTCTGCTGCTAAAGTTATTTTTTTCATGCCTTTAGCATGCTCAGTATATTTAGTTTCTGACTCATTTCTTTAGAGCTCTGAATTCTTTTCTGACTCACTGGAAATCATTTATTCTGTTTTGGTTTCACCAGGACAAGTTTTCAGATTTCATCTCTCAAATGTCATCACTAATGTCTTAAAGTTTGTTTACAAACGACTTTTTGTCTCATACAGAGGAACACTGATGTCAGATGGTGCTTCACCAATCAAAATTGCTCCAAAGCTTTCATGTCCTAAGATATTCCTTCTCTCTGCAGCCTTCCCACAACTTGTTAATTAATGAACTTTCCCCAGAGTGCA
>NW_008591655.1:5403-26332 GCF_000691845.1 Merops nubicus | reverse complement strand
CTTTCCCCTAAAGAAAGAGTTTGCCCCTAAGCTTGCTTTGAATAAATGCAATACCATCAACTATAAGTATAACAAAATAGCAGAAATCTTCTGTACTGTCTGCCAAAATTATAACAAGAATGAACTGGTCAAAAATGATGTGAGTTATCATTAGTGAATGCGAGGTTTTGCTTATTTGCCTTCTGGTCCTCAGAATTTAGGATGTACTTGGCTGACATTTTACCTTGTTCCTTGCAAACGTAAAGGCAAAATTTTCATTTCGCCTTTGAAATATGATTTTTTGCACAATTTGTGCAATAGAAGGACTTGGAAAAATGTAAAAGAAAACATGCCAATATTATCATTATTATTGCAAACTACATGATAAAAATTATAGCTGTATTATTAAAAACAACCACTACAAAAATCAATTACTGGCTGCCAGTGCCATTTTTATGCCCCAGTGTATCCAAACCATCTGCACAGAGTTGTCATGAATGACACAGGAAACCCATATTCTTCTGGAACAGCAGCTGAAGGCAAGGTGACATACCTGTCAATTTATAAAATAACACAATGTTTAGAACTAGGTAAGTGAATTCCAGTCCTTGTGTCTGCAACGCACAGAAATGCCCCATTTAAGCTTCACATGGCCATCACAATGGTGTTTTTACAGCATGAAACTGGGGATTTTTACCTTACAGCCTGCATAATTTAGTGTTTTGCAGCACAAGGTCCTTTGGGTTAGTATTGGAAGATTGTGTGGGGTAGTGGGAACCTGCATGTACCTTGTTTCCTGGAGAAAACTGTCCCCAGCAGTTGACTTGGAGAGTAGCAGACAACACACAGTGTGACACACATTGCACTGCATGTGATCCAGGGCCTGAGTTTCAGGGGTTGCCTCTGGATAGTGCAGATGCAACTTCAGTGACAGAAATGGTGAGGGCAAGTTCAGAGACAGTCAGTCAAGCCATCTCAGTTTAGTCACGTATACAGACTTGCAGATGTGTTCTTTGGTGTTTCAGCAAGCAGGACCTCGGTTCAATAGGTGCCAGTATTTAAGGCACTAAAATTGTTGAGACTTAAAAATAGGGCTAGTAAATATGATTCAGGACATATAAGATATACATATCCTTTGGGACTGGCAGTTGGACATCAATTAGGACAGCTGCATGAAAGCTGATGCCTACTTTCTGGTGAGATGATTAGTCTGTAGACTCCACTGAATAGATTTCTAATTATTATTGTGGGAGTTTAGACAACAGTTCATGTGCATCCATACCAGTAGATATATTTCAATGTCTTAATATGGAATTAAACTCTTCCACAGGACATTTTAAACAATTATTATCCATTGGTAAATTACATTCTGGTCAAAGGTTTTTCTTTAAAAAAAGGAAATGAAAACTTGGACAATTATTAATAATTTGGATGTATGTATAAATTGCAACAAACAATGAAGCAGTGTCCATGGGAACAAAAAATAAGACTAAGCAAAAGCAATAATTTCTGTCTTACTTAGAATTATTTCACTTGTCATTTCTTCTTATCTCAATCAAGAGTTGATCTCTGAGGTGTCAAATGTAAAAAAATTAGGCCAAAAACTCTGAAAATTTCCAGTTCAGGAAATGTCAATATCAACTATTAATGCACAGCAGTTTGATCTGTTTCTGAATCTTATTTGTTTTAGTTTCTGGTCTATAGATTTTGTCTTTGAAATGCCAGTCTTTTATCTTTCTTTAAGCTGAGAATGATGACATTTGTCCCCTACTTAGACACAAAATGGGCAGTGTGATCAGCTTTTCTGAGGTATCCAGGAATCCAGAATGGAATTATTTGGACCCCTGCAATTTTCCCAGATATAAATAGAAAATGTAGAGCTGCAACAAATATGCAGTGAATCCCTGAGTTAGGATAGGATGTCTCTGTTCTGTGAGTCAGTCATTCACAGAAAATGAACAATTAGGATATATATTTAAAATAGTCCTTTTGATAACTATTACATCCAGGACATGCAAAATAGTACAAAACAGAGTAATTTAAGCATTAAGTAATCCCTTTTAATAACAAAATACACAATGAGTTGATGAAATGTGAAAACCTTGAAAACTTGACTTAGAAGTTTTCACTAAAATCCTTCTTTCAAATTCTGCTTACTATGTAGAAGCAATTACAACTGCTTCTGGGATTCATAACAATAGCAGTAAAAATTAATTTAATGACATTAATTTTCTTTTCAGTAGCAGGTTTTCTTTTCTCAGAATTGGAAGGAACTGCTCACTCTGCCTATTGCAGCTGATGGACATTTCAGGCTTTCCCATTTTGTCTATTTCTAAATAGTTTCCCATACAGTCTATTTTCAAACCAGTAGCATTTTTCTGGATCAATATTAAGATGGCAGAATAGGCATATCTGTTTGATATAAATTCTAACCAAAGAAAATGTGAAGTTCAACCAACTAAAAAGAAATCAATTGAGTAGCATCACTAATGGGATATGAAAAATTGGTATTATCAAACTGGCATGATTTGAAAAAAATAAATTAGAAGTTTGTTTGATAGAGTTAATAGTGTTGATAAGATTAATTTCAGCCTAGTTATTCACAATATTCCAGTTAAAAAACCTGAAAAAAGAATAACTTACAGAAATTAAACATCACATTAAGAATTGACTGATAGTGTCTAAATCATGTAAAAGGGGAATTAATGAATGTAATATAGCCAGATTCTACAGGGAGTAATCCCAGACCTTCTGGTATTTAATGTTCCTATTAAAGGCCTGGAGAAAAATTAAGATGTGTTAATCAATTCCCAAATCAGCATGAACACAGACGAACTGCAAAACACTGACAAAAACAGACCAAAGTTATGGAACATCCTTGATGATTCAGAAAGTTGGGCATAAACTAGTGAAATGTTTGAATATAGCCAAATGTGAAGTTATATGTCTAGGAACAGAAGATTAGGGTTGCACTTGTAGAATAGAAATGTGTATTCAGACAATCAATGACTCCTGAAAGGGGCTTAAGATAATTCATCAGCTGAGTATAGGCTGCTGGGCAATGGTATGTTCAAAAGACTCTATATAAACTGAGGTAGATTGAAGCAGAAGAAACGGTCACCTTATCTATGTGTTTGGCTTTGATACAACTATTAATTCATAGATCATTCATAGAGATTCATTTTGTATAAAACAAGGAGAAAGATAAATTCATAATCATTCAGATAAAACCCATCAAAATAATTAGAAAACATGTTGTATAAGAGTGAAAGATCAATGTGTTCAGCTCACCCAAATGAAGAGCAACTTGTATGACTCATTCACTGTCTGATTACTTTACTCAAAGGAGTAAAATGGACGTGCAAAGTTGGATTATTTCATTTCACTTCAGAGGCCTACCATGGAGATATATTTAACTAATCTTGTCACAAAAGGGATTGGTGTAGCTTAAAAAATGGATGAACACAAGGAAACTCTGAAACCTACGTTAGATTTTCACAGTAGTTCCTGTCTAGTATCAGGTAGGTAAGCATCTGTAGTACCTGCTGCTTAATAGAGGTGCCACTTCAGTAAAGAAGTAAACTGTGCTGCTAACTGTAAATTTATATACAGAATTCAAACCTATCTTACACAAAAATGTTGGTTTCTTATAACTATAGCAAACTGAGCAATAAAATAATTACGCTGTTAATCATAGTATCAGAGAATGGATTGCATTGGAAGTAATCTTAAAGATCACCTAGTTCCAACTCCACTACCATGGGCAGGGACATCTTCCACTAGACTAGGTTGCTCAAAGGCCCATCCAACCTGGTCTTCATGAAGATTTTTAGGAATAATCAGATGAACTTTAACATTCTTTCCATTAGAAAGTTATTGGTGCTATAATGGTGCTATTCTGATACATGCAAGACCAGAATATGGTCCAATAAAAAGATAAACCTACTTTTTCTTGTTTTCACCATCCTCGGTTTGGCTGGAGTTATTGTTATGAATAAGTATTCAAACAAAATGATCCCAAAACTAAGCAAATCTTTAAACAACAGTTCTTAGACTAATATTGTGCCTACATAAAGATCTAGTCTGTTGACTGATGCTGTAAAAGGTATGTCTAAAGAGGAGATTGCAAGAATGTACTCAAACAATTTCAGGCAATAAAGTGGCTATAAGATTGACTTTTAATCTTCTCATACTTGTTATACAGACTTTGTATTGCTTTTCCCATTTTTTTCTTTCTCTTTAATATTCTTATTTTGTGAATGGCAAAGGAAATCAAAGTCTTTTATTCCTCCTGAGCAGCCAGACATCAATTTAGGTGCAACAACTCACAGTCATTATTATTTGATAACAGTATGTGGGGCTGACTTTAAAGAGATAGTTTTATTGAATATAAGTAATTCTGAGGAGATGTCACCACTGCATTTGTCCTGATTTTTGTATGCATACATGTTGACAGCTTCAGGCAAAACTGAAAAATCAAATGGATATCATCTCACTCTTGTAAACGGATTCTTCTTGCCTACACTGAAAGATGACATATTCTGGGAGGAATAATCATACTGACTTTCACTTATTCAGTCTATTCTGTTTTTATCTAAAAATTTTTGTTCTCCAGAATAGTCAGTGAATCACTATTCCATAAGAACACTTTTTTTATTTAAAAAAAAAAAAAAATCTCAGTTTTACAGAGGCTGTGAGTGCGTAAACAATTATCTTAATAAAACCAACAAAACTTTACATTACACATTTGACTTGTAGAGAAAATGTATTTTTGTAATAGACCATTTTATGTGAGTCAGCAGAAGGCTTCGACTGACCTTATTTGCTCTAGATGAGAGGGACAATTTTCTCTTGTGTTAGGAGGATGGAATAAAGTGCATAGAGAACACTTGCTACCAGCTTTCAAATTAGGTTTGTGTCAGAGAGGCACTCAGCCAGGCATGACTTGTGGTTCAAACATGTCCTGGGCCAAGACAGAAAGGACTTTCTCAAGCTCAGAGGGAGAACCTGAGACACTCTACAACCATTGTATGAGGGGCATTTTTCAAAATGCTCATGTTCTGTTTAAAGTTGCTTTTAAGCTTCCCTCATCTACACTGACATTATGTACCTGTGGCAGATAATGAGGGACTCAAAGTGAAATAAATGTCCGTACTGTGGCCTGACTCAGGCAGAGAGAATCAAGTAAATTAGGATTTATGGCTGACATGCTGTCCTTACATGATCTCATTATATGTCAATACTGCAAATGTCTCCACCAGCAGAATAACCATCATACATATAACAACATGTTGACATTATAAGGGTGATTTAAGGATGGAGCTTAAGTTTTAATTTGGAAATTTCTTGACCTTGTAGGTTTAAAGGTGACTTGCAAGTGACTTGATAGAGAACCTAGTTAGCTAGAGATGTAAAGCAGAATATTGTCTTGTGTTCAGGGCTTGTTTGAAAGCCTTGGACAGTGACTGGTTCGGTTCTGTAGGTTCTCAGTCAGGTCAACGGAGCAACTTGAATTTTTAGGGGTTTTTAGGGTTTATTCCACATCTATGAAGATCCTCATCTTCCATAACTGCCAAGAGACATATGCTTTTCTGGGTCAATAAAGATCATAAGATGTAGGTTGTTGTAGATTAAGTGTACATTAAAACTTTCTCATAAGTAATAGTGTAGGAAAAACTGGAGAAGACTAGATGAATCTAGTGTGTCATTATCATTTGGAAGAAAATCTTCTAATGGGATAAAACTGCCCTGTTGTGGAGCCACAACAATGGCTACATTATTCATATACTTTGTCATCTTACTATTAGAAGAGAGGGACAATTAATTTCTACATGGTGAAATATCTCAGTATTCTCATTTTTGGCAAAAAAGGTGGATAAGAAGCCACAGGAAATCTTCAAAGGCTTGAGAAAATGCCTTGTATGCCAGACTAATGAAGCTTAATCTCTTTTGTTTGTGAGAAACAAGAACAAGGTGACTTGATTATGATGCATAGCAGAGTGGCTGATGTAAATATGATGTTGGGATTTTAGGAAGATATCTGCAGAAGTGAGAGACTTTTATCTATAGGATGGGTTAGTGTAACAGCAGACAACATGGGAATGGATTTCTGTCCTGATCTAACCTACATGCTAGCATTGTTTTAAAGCAGGGAAAACATAAGTTGTTAATTGTCTATTCTAGGAAGTTAGAACTGGAAGTAAGAGTTTCAATGTGATTAGGCTGATCACCACATGGAACAAGAGAACAGATGAATCAACAAACTATAGGTATCTTCAACTCACAAAATCAGGTGCAACTTAGGTGATGCATGAGAGAACTCAGTGAAATTCATCTGTGGTATTAAAAAGAAGCTAGATGAGCTATTCTGAAGATTCCTTGTCCTAAAATATGTAGAATGATATTCAGAATAAAAAACAGTGAATTGTAGAGAAGGAATCAGAAAAGTGATGATTGTGTTTGAAGTGATTTAGGAACACTTTTACTGTTATCTTATTTCAAGATGATATTTTTTTAAAAAATTAAAGACTGAAAAAAGACCAAAACCACCACACAATCTATACTAATCTGCTGCTTGAAAATATAAATTATAAAGATTGTCCTTGATCAAAGGCATAATGTACACATTTTCAAAATAAAAATAAGTATGGTCCAGTTGGAAGTTCAAGGTTGTAATGACGTTCCAAGACACTGGAAAGGCCTTTTTTTTTTTTTATTGTTTTTGTTTGTTTGTTTGTTTGTTTGTTTTTCCCCAAAGTAGATTACACTTGCATTAAAATTCTCTCCAGCCTGGACAATCCTTATATAAACCATAAAACAACAGATCTAAATGTTCACATGGAAGAGAAAATAAAATTATTGATTTCAGACTTCAACTTGCAGTCATATTTTCAATTACATTCTTTCTCAAATGTTATGAAACAAGAATTGTATTTTATGTATTTTGTTCCTCCTGTCTCTTTGTGATTGTCATAAAACTACAGAGCTAACCAACTCATAAGAAAAAGTCAGTTCTAACTGCTATAGACTTTTTTGATCCTTAGTTATTAACATTCTCCTGCTTTCAGAAACTCTGTTTCTAGTTTCTATGGGTTTCACAATTTTTTTTAAATTTTATGCAAAACTTGTGTGAATCTGCAGATGTGTACACTGCCAGCAATATCAATATTAGTAGGAATAACATAAATTAAACTATCTATTATTAAACTGTCCATAGTGTCTGTTATTAAGTTTTTGAGCCTTTTTAAGATTAATCAGAAAGTTTCAATGGGAAATGATAAGACTCTAAAATGCTTTTATAAATTAAATCAATGCAAGAAATACCTGGAAATGTGGAAAACCAACATTAATTCAATAAAGGAAACATTTGTGAAACACAGAGACTAACAGAAAGAGTTGGCCAACGTTCAGGTAGTAAATTAAAAAGAAAAAACAAATAAAGCTTTTCAACACTTTTCAGACAAAAATGGAAACAGAGAGTTCAGAACTTGGTTTAAAATGAAAATTTTTAACATTTTTCAAAATTAGTTACTTTGAAAAAAATACTTCAAATGAAACTTGACATTTAGAATATGTTTCTGGCATGAATTTGTGTTGTCTTTTTTCATGTTATTCTATAGAGTCTAAACAGTAGGAGAGCAAAATTCCGCATCACCATGTATCAGATTTTGAGATGACATTCACATCATTTGAAAGACCAAAATCTCTTGAAAAATTATAATAGCAGTTGTGAAGAATTTGGTAAGTTATATTCTGAAGTGATGTGACATCATTTTTCACTACTACTATTGACATACCATTGAAATTGTGTAAAACAGATAAAGCTACATGATAAAAATGGAATTCTGGATTTTGCCTTTTTATTGTATTTTATTTTTTTCAAAAAGTTTCAAGAATCAACATGTATTTTAAGAGGCGTTTCATTCAACTTGGTACCATAGAACTCCTTTTCTCTACTCTTTCAGATTGCCCCTGAAGAAGAATATGTAGGTCTGTAAACCTAAAGCCAAACCAAACCAACCAACCAACCAACTAAAAAAAAAAAAAAAACCAACAACCAAAAACCGAAAACAAACAAAAGTGGGGGGAAAAAAAAAGAAAGAGAGAAAGAAAAAAACTCAGCTATTCTATTCATCAGGACTTATTTTTGCTCTAACCAATAAGTGGATGAAAGGCCATATAATCTAAATGTCATCTTAACTCTTTTCAGAACCCTTTTCAGCTAAATTGAGTGAAACAAACACATGATTACATTTGTTTGTATCTAAGTAGAGCAAAATAAATTCAATCTTGCTGATAAATCTAATAATAGCTTATTTCTACTACTATTCTTACTAGGAATGAGGTCTGCTGCAAGATTAAGAAAGGGAGCTCTTCTAGTACTCTTCAAATTGCTCTTCTGGGAAGAAACATGATATTTACTGTCTTCCATTCCCTTGATTATGAACTATACTAATTCCTTTCATAACATCTCTTGTGGGTCACAGAGATCCAGCCCAAGTGAGGTAAGTCGTAAGAGTTGTGCACCCTTTGTAGCCCTGTGTGCTTTGGGAGCAGACACCACAGCTCTGCGGGGAGAGGCATACAATGACCTTAGCGCATCCTCACAAGTAAACCACAACTGGTACATCTTCAATTTTCAGTGGTGAGTGTTCACAGCAAACAGTTTGTAATCAATCTGTGCAGTCAAACAAACGGAAGAATCATGGAGAAAATATTGAGTGAGACAGAGCAGTACAAGTCCTGAGGAAATATCAATTTCTACTTGAATCCCCTGTAAGAAAGATCTGGTGATGAATTCTTCTATTTACATTGTTCTCTCAGATCTTGTCTGCTGCTGTGTATCAATTTACTTATACTGAGAGATAAAATAATTATTGTAATGCTGATTTCTAAGTACCTCATTGTTAACAGTCCCAAAAATAGTTTGGATAATTAGAACAGATTAGGCAGATCAAAGTTCTTAAAATCACATTTGTATTTAAAATAGTTCTATGTATCACATTTACAGATCTTACTGAAACTTTCAACATAGGAATGTGATATGCTAACCATAAACCACAATAAACCCTGTGAAGGATATACATATTTTATTAAACCTTTTGAAACAATATTTTAGTGTTAGTTAAAGTTCTGTGTCTTTTCCCCAGTTTGTATAGAAAGTTATCCAGAAATATGCTAACAATCATTTCATAGAAACCAGTGTACCAGATACTTTAAACGAAGCCATTATTTGTTTCTTGGTTTTATTTGAATAAAACTACCAGTCAAAAAATGAAGAAGATACTATTTGCATATAAACAGAAGATCTAGACTGGGTAAGGCAAAATTATTGAGAAGTTCAATAAAGCTTTAATTTTCCTCCACATCTGTCAATTTACTAGATTAATCTGATTATACATGATCATAAATACATATTACAAAAGAATCAATGATGAAAACAAAGCCACAATTTATAAAAGGTAACCAGGTTTGCAGAGTGTTCACTTAAAACACATCTGATAGGCTTTTTGTTCTCCAAAATGAACTAATTCAATTCATTGTATTTTAGCTAGCAATTTTAAGATTCTTATTTGGGAAATTACAATGAGGATAATAAAGACTGGAATTATACACACTAACATTACCACCCATTCTGAATTTTAGGACATCAGAGAGCACAGCACGCAGCCTTTAAATAAACCAAATAAATTTTGGGGTACTTCACATCAGACAATTACCAGTTAAGTGAGCATTTCCATAATTAAACACAGTACAATACATAAATGACAGATGGTGGCGGTTGACAATTTTTTTCCACTTCGCTCAGAGGACTTCAAGCTCTCCTAGTGAAAAAATAATAGGGTGATGTCAAGAAAATAATCAGGAAATTTCTGTAAACAAGCTGCATTTTCATATATTAGTACAGAACTTTGAAAAACTTGTGAAGAAATCTTAAACATATTCTATCCAGAACATGTTATTAAAATAACAAAGCAGATCTGATTACTGCAGTTAAGCATGGTCTGTGTTTGGAAACATAATTCTGTTTTATACGACAGATTTGCATTATGTGGCCTCATACCATGGCACCTGGCAGGCCAGTCAGGGAGGTTCAGATCACTTTCTTCTGAGGAGGTAGAACATTGCTAGGAGAAGCAGAAAAGTCTCCTCTGAATGGATGGGTTCTTGGAAGTTCACCAAGTTTACCACGTCTGGGCAGAAGTGCTGGATGTTACAGTTCCTGAGCTCAGATTCTGCTCTAAAAAGAGTTTCTGATGGTAAAGACAACACTGAAAAATTAAAATTATTTTAAAACTAAAGTTGTTGTGGAAGACATGGAGGATAATTGGGACACAGTGAGGGTACCAAAGAGACAATTTGTCACCTGCCTGGTGGTATTTCGTGAAGCCTCCTGGACCAACTATTTGCACAGTAGAGGATTTGGTTTTGCCCCTCTCCCAGGGAGAGCTGATACATACTGGCAGAGATATGCATGTGGGGAAAAATTGCCCTGATTTTATCCTAATCAAAACATTTCACACTCAGTGTAGCTCCTAAGACACTGATTTTGCTGTGGTAAATCTAAACAATGTTAACATTATCTGCAAGCTAAATATGCAACTAAATGCCTTAAAATGTTTGGGTACAAATCATGAAGCTATCAAATATTTCATAGATGTATTACCAGTGATCAAACTCATAATAATCTGTTTTAGCAGCATGGAGTTTGTTTAGTTGCAACATCAGTGCTACTGACAGCAGGATGCAGCTGAGAGCCTCATGTAAAATGTCTTCTCACTCAAACAACCTACATTATTTCCCCACAATAAACTGCTGTTATTGCCAGCTGCAAGGTCTCAACTATTGTCCAGCAGATACAACATCATTACTAGCCAGTTCCAGACCCTGTAAACCATTGGCAGCAGTTAAGGCAACTGATGGCAGATTCAACACCAAGGAGAACCATATAGTCAGAAAATAACATAATAGATCAATAGTTTTGTTTTATATATTTCAATATGCAGAACTGCAAAGTGAAGAGTAATTGTTACAAGGCTAATTGAGCAAACATCAAATCCTAGAATAAGCTACCTGAACTCAAGCTGAGAAAAACACAATTACCACATTACTTTGGCCAGAATATCTTTCTAAATAGAAGAGCTGCAATATGAAATAAACCATCAATGTCAAATCTAAGACAGGTGGCATATCTGTTTCTTTAAAACTGAATTGAAAAGGCATTTATACGAAATAAGTATAACAGAGTTAACTCTTCTTTTAGTTAATACCTCTATTCTTTTGCTTTTCAGATGAATGTCAGCTTAATACATTTCTCAAGTACTTTATCTGTGTGCTTTTCCAGAATAAGGAATAAGCATATCACTGATGACATTAAATATTTGGCAAGTGATAAACACTAATGCCTGTAATGTCTTTATTTTATGAGAAAAATATTCTGTAATACAGGCCACAAGGGAAAGGAGACAGCAAAAGCAATGAGGATTTTCCATGTGATGTCTCAAAAACAGGAGCCAAGGAATTTTAAAATATTTTCAGGTTGAGAAGCCATCTCCTATGGGCTTTGGCAGGCAAGGGGGTAAGGGAACGTAATTAAATATCTTCCATATTCTTCCCAACTAAAGAAATGGCCGTAAACCTATTCCTTTTGTCCTTTGACTAGAGAATGGATTTGATGGCCTTAAATAAGAGACAACGGTGTTGAAATAGGGCAGTTGCAATACCCAGTGCCAGACTTGGTGCCCTTTTATATCTAAAGTGCTCATGAGTCTTAACCCCAGGGATAAAGTTCTTGATACTAAGGTCTGAGAAAAGACTATTGACAGGACTGATTTTAGGTTGTTAGTAGTAGTAGATTTGGAGTACTTGCTGTGTGAATTGCTAACACCTCAAACGTTACTGGAGACTTGTACATTCACCAGCTGACTACTGCTTACAATAACCATTGTCCATGGCCTGAAGTATGTGTTACTCATCTGGCTGTTAATATGCTGATAATGACTGAGAAAGGCCAAGAAGATGAAGGTTCAAGTCAACGCTGCATCCTTGCCCTCTGGAAAGAGAAAAACTTTTCAATGGATGCTTCCCTTAGAAACTACGTCCTTTCTGTTGGAGCATTTAGATTTTAGTATCCATTCTTAAACTGAAAAATGCTGAAAGGTATTTGGGACTCAATAAATGGGAACTGATCCTACCGTGCCCTGAGGGGTGTGAATCTTTCTGAAATTGTACAGTCTTTTTACTTCTTTACGGTCAGGTAAACAAAGTGTTTACAGTCACATTCAGAAAGAAATTAACAGAAAATAAAAGGTGGGAGCTGCAAATAGATATTGGAGTACTAGAAAAATATACGCATTTAATACATATATGAAGATCTAATGCTAATTACATTTAAATAAGTTGCAAGCACTAGGGTTGAGTGAACCCTTCTTTATTCATTTGTACAAAAAGTATAGGCAGAAGTCACAGCTGTCTGGATTAATTTGGATTGTAAATAGAAGTAAGATATGGTGGTTTGAATAAAGATGATTGTCTTGGTTTCACTGAGACAGAATCAAAGGCTGCCAGCTATAGTCTGCTGGCTGTTAGCAGCTTGGAGTCATCTGGGGCAGGTGACCCCATCTGGCTCACAGGTGTATCCCATACCATAAATATCATGATCAGTCTAAGGAAGGAAGCTGACTGAGAAGGAGGGCTCCTGCTTGGGTTCTTCCTGACCCTGAGGACTACCTTCCTATTTATTGTGATCACTGTACATTTGGTGGGTTGAGTATAACTCCATTTAATTTATACTAGCATTGGTGTTACTTTTGCTGTTCCAGTAAATCCATTTTCATTTCAATCCATGAGTCTCCTCTCCTTTTCATAATTTACTTTGTTGGCTGGGAAGGGGGTCATCAGGTGATAAAGCAGCTGCTGTATTTAATGGTGGAAAAGCCTGTTGGTCTAGTTCTTTTGTTTTGGAGAGGCATGGAACATGAGAGAGACAACCCTGTGGACACCAAGATTAATGAGGAAAGAGCTTGGGAGGCATGATGGAGCAGCCATTCCACTTCAGCCTGTGGTAAGATGGCAGGCCAAGGCCTTAAAGGTCTTGGAGATTAATGGTGGAGCAGAATCTCGTTTGCAGCCTATGTAGGACCCTATTCCAAAACAAGGGACTGCTCCCGCAGATGGCTGTGACTGACGGCAGCCAGTGCTACAGTAGTCTACTGCTGGAAAGATTACAGCCTGAGGAAGGCACCCATGCTGGAAGGACAAGTCTGTGCAGGACTGCTGCCTGTGGGAGGGATGCATTGTTGCCACAGGTAGAGGACTGCGAGGAGTTTCCCCCCTGAGGAGGAAGGAGCAACAGAAAAAACATGGGATGGATGAGCACAACCCCTTTTCTGGCACCCTTCACTGCTGGGGAGAGAAGGTAGCAGAGATGGGCCCAGGAAGAAGTGGGCAAGGTGTATTTAAGATCCAGTTTTATTTATCATTGTCCTATACTGATTCAATTAGTAAGTTGTGGTTTGCTGTTTAAATTGATTTAAAGCCAAATTTGTCTTTTTCTCATGACCATAATTGGTGAGTGAGTCCTCACTGTCTTTTGCCTTGACCCTCAAGATTTTTGTTGTATTTTTCTCCTGCCCACCCCACTACAGAGGGGTAGGAGTGAGTGAGTGGCTGCATGCTTGTTTTGTTGCTTTCTGGGAAGGCTTAAACCACAACAGAGTCGCTCAAAATATTTATTATGAAGGATACATTGACATAGGGGATTTAACTATAATTCTGGAAATAATTTGAATGTTTTTGTTTGTTTGTTTGTTTGTGTTTGGTTTTGTTTTTCTTTTTAAAAAAGCAAATTGTTCATTATTGCATTCATACATTTTAGCTCTTTGCTCCAAGTATGACTATTTTCATCTAGTTATATTTTTTTCCTAGTGTATGGTTACCTAGATCAAGTCTCATGATATTAGTTCTTTAATGATTTCATTTAGAAAACTTGAAAAAACCTTTTTTCTATAAACATAAATCAGTGTTAAAACGCTCACAAAAATATTCTACATATCAACAAAGCGATGTTGTAACTAAATGACCTTACAGATATTGCCTCATTTTCCTGTTCCACAAATGATAGTATCAGAGAACACCCTGTCCTTAAACTCATGGAAGTCATTAAGGATCCCTCATTAGCTGCTGGCTTAAATGAAGGCCCTGAGAGCTCAAAGAACAAATCTTCACGTAACTGGAGAAGACCAAAAGACTCAGACTGTTATAAAGCTCAATAATGGGTGGACAAAGATCCACACACTCCTACTGCATGGTATTTAAGCACAAGGACTGGGGATAGTGGCCTTTTTGTTTGCAGTGCTATGGCCATCTGAACACCCTACAACACATGACTGGGCTTTGTTCTTGATCAGGATGTGAGGAATCTGAGTGGATTCTGACTGGCTGTCTGTAACTGAGTGAATTAGTGATATTGGGGAGTTTTTCCAAGACACTTATATCTGTTACTGCTTTCACTGAACTAACAAGTTCTATTTTGGGACTTGGGGTGGGATTGGAAGGGTTTACAGCTGATGGAAGACTCATAGAATCACAGAACGGTTTAGGTTGGGAAGGACCTTAAAGTTCACCTAGTTCCAACTCCCTTGCCACAGGCAGAGGCATTTTCCATTAGACAAGGTTTCTCAAAGCCCCATCCAACATGACCTTGAACACTTCAAGGGAGGAGACATCTACAGCATCTCTGGGTAACCTGGTCCAGTGTTTCACCACTCTCCCAGTAAAGAATCTCTTCCTTGTGTCTAACCTAAATCTGCCCTCTTCCAGTTTAAAGCCATTACCACTTGTCCTATTGCTACACGCCCTTGTAAAAAGTTCCTCTCCTGTTTTCTTGTAGCATCCGTTTAGGTAATGGAAGGCTGCTATAAGGTCTCCAAATAGCTTTGTCTTCTCCAGGCTGAACAACCTCAACTCTCTCAGCCTGTGCTTGTAGGAGAGGTGTTACAGCACTCTGGTCATGTTCGTGGTTAGGGGCCACATAGCTGAATCCAGCACTCCAGGTGGGGTCTCATGAGAGCAGAGTAGAGAGGAGACTCACCTCCCTCAACTTGCTGGTCGTGTTTTTTTCAACGCAGCCCAGGTTACGCTTGGCTTTGTGGGCTGCAAGCAGAGAGTGCTGCGTCACGGTGAACTTGTTGCCAACTAACACTCCCAGGCATGTTATCCTCAGGACTGCTCTCAATCTACCCATCACCTAGCCTGTATTTGGGATTGACCTAACCCATGTGCAGGACCTTGCATGTGACCTTGTTACATTTTGACATGGGCCTACCTCTCAAGCCTGTCATGGTTACTTCGAACCATTTCTCTTTTTGTATGTAAGTCCTCTCCACTGGGACACCAGAAAATAAAACCAAGAAATCTCCACTTCCCAAAGAAGGACAGCCTGAAGTCCTGGAGCAGCTTCATACTGAATCCCAGGTCATGGAGGCACCTATTCCATGGCCAGAGGTTGATGATACCAAGAGAAACAAATGAAGGACTTCTGAAATAGCCCTCTCTGATACTTTCCCTTTTGCAGATTTGCATCTCATTTTCTGAGAGCTGCAAACTCTATTTGGAAAAATCCTTTTGTTTCTCTGAACATCTTAAAAAGAAATATTACCTAGAATGGGAATTTTCATTACTGAAATGAGTCTTTTAGGAGTAAGAAAGCTAGTGCCTGACACACCCACATGAGCATGCAATTCTAGATCTCCTCAGAAGCATTTTACTTGTAAGGCAATTTTATGTCCTGCATCAGTATTTATAAGTTAAGGATGTTATTAGCTCTCTGACAAGTTCCCTTAAAAATAATTAAAATTAATTACACTTCTGCACAAATTTAGCTTTAAAAGGAATAATTGAGACATGTTTGGTAGCTCATTTTCAGAGGGGTTTGGATTTTCCATTTACATTTATCCTTCAAGACCTGTGATCCACATTTTCTTTTAACAAAGTCACACAGGAACATTTGACCAAATAATGGAGCCCTCCATTTCAAACAGCAGAGGAGACTGTGGCAGTTGATAAAGAAATTGTATTATGTTAACAGGGGATGTGATGAAAAAGGTGCATGTATTTCTTCAAGGGTTTTTTTATTAATGAGGAAAACACCTGCTGCTTTCCAACGTCTACCTGTTTACATCCGTTATATTTAAATGTTGTGTTTCGGTTGTATCTAAAAACTGCCCATGAAGATTAAACAGCTTTCCATTCTTCAAACTGATATCTTTCTTTTCACGTTTTCCCTTAACAATCAACAGAAAAACAAACAAAATATAAAGGATGAAAAAAAACCAGACTGTACTATGAATTACATGTATTATTGTAGTGACATCTACAAATTCCCCCCCCCCATCTTCCCTGTCCCTCTCCCTTCTTTCTCTTTCACTTCTCTTCCCCTCCCCTTTTGTGCCGGTTTTGGTAGGGATAGAGTTAATTTTCTTCATAGTAGCTAGCTAATATGGGACTATGTTTTGGATTTGTTCTGGAAACAGTGTTGATAACCCATGGATGTTTTAGTCATTGCTGAGTGGTGCTTACACAGCACCAAGGCCCTGCTTGCTCCTCACACCACCCCAGCTGTGGGTAGGCTAGGAGGGGACACAGCTAGGACAGCTGACTCCAACTGACCAAACAAATATTCCAGACCATATGACCTCAAGCTTAACAATAAAACTAGGGGGCAGGTTGGAGGGGGGAGACAGCTAAAGGAGTGATTGGGCTTTGATCAGTTGCTGGTGAGAATAGTTCTCATTTGCATAATTTGTCTTTCTTGGATTTTCTTTGTCTTTCTTATTTTATTTACTTCTTCCCCCCTCTCCCCTTTTCCTTACAATTTATTATTATTGCTGTTGTTGTTATTATTATTGTTTATTTATTATTATAATTTAGCTATGTGGTGGGTTGACCCTTACAGGCCACCAAAGCCCTCCTCAGCTGGACAGGGGAAAGAAAATATAATTAAAAGCTTGTGGGTCAAAATAAGGACAGGGAGAGAACACTCAGCAGTTACTGTCACAGGCAAAGCAGACTTGACTTGGAAAAAACAGTTAATTTATTACCAATCAGATCAAAGCAAGATAACACGAAATAAAACCTAATTCTTAAAATACCTTCCCCTCACTTCTCTCTTCTTCCTGGGCTCAACTTTACTCCTGAATTCTCTGTGCCCTCACCTTGAGTGCTGCAGGGGGCTGAGGAATAGTGGTTGTGGTCACTAGTCCATCATACACTTTGTCTCTTGTCCCGGTTAGAAGGCAGAATTGTGTCCCACCTCCCTTATCCCTCAGTTTCCCGGGTAGAGAGGTAAATAAGGAAGGCAGGGGTAATGAAAGCTTTGCACCGATTGAAAAGTTAACAAAATGAAATATATTATTTAACAGGGAACATAAAGGAAGAAGGGTAGGGGTTTAACAGGGAACAGAAAGGAAGAAGGGTAGGGGTTTAACAGGGTACAAAAAGGAAAAAGGGTAGGGGTTTAACAAGGTAAGGGGATTATAGGAACAACAAAGCAAGGAAGGTTAAACTTCCAAATATACAAAACCCAAATGTTATGCTGAGTCTCTCCAATGCTGGATCTCGCTGCACTGAGGTGGATTGAGGCGGATGCACAATTCTTGGACGTGGATGGAGACAGGGAAGAGTCTGTAGGTCAGGCCCAGGTCTCCAAGATGGCCACGGCCACATGCAACACAGGGAGCAGCAAACAGCAGCAGCAGCATGTCCCGGCCATGACCCCCGTAGAGGAGAAGAGGAAGAGGGAAGAGAGAGAGGCGTGTCTTCTCGCCCCTTTTATAGACCGCAGCAGGAAGTCCCGAAGACAGGAAGAGGGGAGTGGGAATAGAACAGGTATATGCCCCTTTCATTCAGGCTTGCTCCTGGTCTTGGATTTCAGATCTCCACCTACCAGGAGCAACAGGTTTCAAACCATTACATCTCTGCATCTCCCTCCTTCTCATACTCTTCTCCTGCTCCAGTGTGGTGTCCCGCTCACAGGAGAGACTCCTCCACCAACTTCTCCAATGTTTGTTCTTCCCACAGGCTGTAGTTCTTCACAAGCTCCTCTAATGTGGGTTCCTCATAGGGTCCTTAGGTCCTGCCAGGAGCCTGCTCCAGCACAGGCTTTCCATGGGATCACAGCCTCCTTTGGGTATCCACTTGCTCCTAAGTGGGATCACTCACATGCTACAGGTTGGTATCTGCTCCATCTCCATAGGCTGCAGGGGGACAGCCTGCTTCACCATGATCTTCACCATGAGCTGTAGGGGAATCTCTTCTCCGGCACCCGGAGCACCTTCTCTAACTCCACCACTGACTGGTGTCTGTAGAGTTGTGGCTTTCTCATATTCTCACTCCTCTCTTCTGGCTGCTGTTGTGAAGCAACCTTTTCCCCATCTCAAATATGTTATCCCAGAAGCACTACCACCATTGCTGATGGGCTCAGCCTTGGCCAGCAGTGGGTCTGCTTTGAAGCTGGCTGGCACTGTCTCTATCAGACACAGGGGAAGCTTCTAGCACCTTTTCTCAGAAACCATCCCTGTAGCTACCAAAACCTTGCCGTGCAAACCCAATACAAACCGTTTTTATCTCAACCCACAAATTTTCTCACTTTTACCCTTCCAGTTTTCTCCCCATCCCACAGCAGGGGATGGGGGAAAGAGTGAGGAGCTGTGTGGTGCTTAGTTGCCAGCTGAGGTTGAATCATGACACCTTTCCTTTCCCCTTTCCCTTTTCTCTTTCCTTGCTTTTATTTCCTCTTTCCTCTTTGCTTTCATTTTGCTAAACCTGCTTCAAGTGTAAGAAGCACAACGGAGACAGTTTGAAAGAAGGCTATAACTCTTTGATAAACATGTGACATTCTCTACTTTGGGCAGTCTAGAAAATGAGCCATTTTTCTGTCCATACTGAGGATCAGTCCAGACAGAATTCTTAAGCACAGCCTTCTAGTTGGGGAAGTCAATTTTTTCCTGTGTCAGCCCAAAAAGCGATCATTAAGTATTATTCACTACACGTAATCATGAAGTGATGGGTCTTTGTACAGCTCGTTAGAGTTGTCGTTACAAGCAGCTGCTAGTTTACCACAAAAGTCTTGGTCATGGACATTGGCAAACCCTGCTGGACTATGCAGGACTACTTGAAACTGTAAAGAAACTTGCACTTCCTCCTTGTTAGGAGAGGCAAGTCAAATACCTCATGTAACTGCTAATGTATTATTCCTCTTGTGTCTTATGCTGCATCTTGGAGGTCAAGGTAGGGGTGAACAGCAATGTAGGAAACACACCTGGTTATATAGGAGGTGTGTGTGGCAATGTAGAGGACACAGTTCTGTTACCACCCAGACATTGTCTACAGCTGCAATAGACTGATAAAGTTCTGACTAGCCAGGATGTAATGAAATATAATCACAGAATGGTTGAGGTTGGAAGAGATCTCTGGATATCATTTGATCCAACTCCCCTGCTCAAACAGGGCCATCTAGAACCAGCTGGCCAAGACAATGTCCAGATGGCTTTTGAACATCTCCAGAGATTGAGGTTCCCCACATTTAATTTCACACTGGTGATAAAATATAAGAACTTCCAAAAAATTATAAAAGAAGATAAGCAACATGAAATCTCCCTCAATTCCCCACAATTATTGACTGCATTGACTTAGTGCAGAAGGGTGGTAATTTTTAAATTTTTTTTATCAGTGTTTTTGCTATTCTTCATAGTATAGTAAGCTGTGAATGCTTAGAGATATGAGTACAATGAAGAACTTTACCCTCTGTCCTGAAGTGGTCTGCTTGCTATACAATACCAGCTCCAACAGGATCAACAAGGGATCAATAGCCCTATTTAAAAGCAAGTTTTACTTAATCTTTTTTTTTACAGTTTTATTTTATTGGGTTTTGCCCAGAAAAGGGTAAAGGTTGTGCAGATATTGCAAATCATGGCTGATAATCTGATCAGGCTTTATTTTAAAATTTCATTTATAATGTCCATACACATAGTGACTGGAAATCATTACTAATTCATGTTATCTCCTTTGGGACACAGTTTGGATCAAAAATTCCAGATTCGCCAGTGAAAAATGTCATAACCCAAGAATATAAACTGAACTTTCTCCCAACAATAAACAGCAGGAAAACAAACACTGGAAAGCAAACAAACAAACAAGCAAACAAAAACCAACCAACCAACCAAAAACAAACAATAAAACAAACAAACAAACAAACTGATAATATTTTGTCTTAAGGAAAAAAGAATAAATTTTCATGCACTTTAACCCACAGCAACTTAGGGATGGTTCTGCAGCAGGTCAGTTAAGGGATACAGTATAGCTTTTTCTATCAACATCCAGATATTTGCAAGCATTTAGTAGAATTGCTTTGAGCCACTCAAAACTAATCAAAATGTTATACGAACATATCTGGTTTGTAAGCACCTTCCCAAATCTCTGCATCCCCTATTTTTTGACAGTTTTTATGTTTTGACAGATTTTATTTTTAATCTGCATTTCTAAACCCATATAAATAAACCATGGTTCTCTTGTTATTCTTCTTTGCACAAATGATAATGATAATGATAATTTATCGGTCTCCAAACGGTTATTACTTAATAAATGCAAGTCTCCTTTCCAAGACGTCATTGTCTATATGTCCTGTGAAAGATTACAACTAGAATTCTTGCATACCTAAGTACCTCTTTTCTCTTATTCTCTCTTCCTTGATGAAAGTGTACAATGTTAAAAATCAATATTGTGATTAGGCAAGGAACAATTTATTGTATTCCACTCAGTGCCTAAACATGTCTCTTTTTCTTTTTTCTGCCCTTATTTCTTGAGATATTTACTTAATTGTAAAATTCTACCGAAAAAGAGGTTTAGACTAAAAACTTGAAGGGAAGGGAAGGGAAGGGAAGGGAAGGGAAGG
>NW_008591655.1:0-5307 GCF_000691845.1 Merops nubicus | reverse complement strand
GGAAGAGGAGGGTAGGAAAGGGAAGGGAAGGGAAGGGAAAGGAAATTCAGTTTCCCTCTCTACTGGCTGTTTGCAGAAACACAATAGCTACACACTAACAGCTTGTCACTACCATTCATTCTCTCTCTGGTCGCAAAAACATTGGCTGAAAAACTGACTGGGGAGTATTACAGATTCTAGTCTTTTACCAAGTTATAAACTAATGGAGAAGGAAATATTTTGATGTACTTTAATTCTTTTGTGCAACCTCTGAGCAGAGAAGGGAAAATGCAGGGAGCATGTCACCCAGCACACCATGAGTGTGAGACTCTGAGGAACAGAGCAAGGAGAACTTAATAGGTCTCTGAGGCCCAACTGTCCTCTGATGTCACTCTCAGCCAAACACAGGCCAGTGAGTATAATCATATTCATGGATTCCAGAGGGTCTGCCTGACCAACACAGGCAGTCTTAGTTCAAAAGCACCAAGAGGTGGAGACAAGTCCCACTCTGTTGACAAACATATCTGGTGGTTAAATGATCCTACTGGTTTGTCACCAATAACAAGGCACATTTTAACATCTTGGAAGAGTAAAGAATCCAATCTGACAATCTGAAGAAAGAAACTACCTGAAGTCAGTACATTGGAGGCAGTCTTTATAAAGGTGTGGAACAAACAACTTCTGGGGGACATCTACATTCCCACTTTATCAAACCAGAGTCCCATATGCCTTAAAGGACTTCAGACCCAGCTACCTGCTATCCTTATCAAAGTATGCCATCCTTCGTGTATCACTGCAGAAATAAGTGTGCATGAGTCAAGAGGGCATGAACCAATATATCCCACAAATCCCCACATATCTGAGAAGTGGAGTCAGCTGCAAATGAGGCTGAGCAGGATATGATTAATGCTTTAAAATATTCAGTCTTGTGCAGGAAAATCAGACCTACTCTGCACATCATCTGATAGGCAATTATGTTTAAATAATTCAGTGCTATCACTTAAAGGTGAAATCAGCATTTTCTTGCATTTGAGTTTTGAAGTTGTTGTCAGCAGGTTTCTATTAGGAGATAATGTGGTCCAGAAGTCCCTGTTCATCAAATAAACCTTATTAAAGCCATTCATATTATTTTTATATATAATTTTTCTTTATGTGATCATTTTAGTAGTTATTTGAGGCTTTAGTGGCATTCACTTTTCATATAATTCCACTGGCAATTGAGACAAAAACATAAGGGAGTTGTACTTTAACATAGAAAAGTACATACCTTATTCATTTTGTGTGGGATCCATAGCTTCAGTATGGAATATATTATGTATTTATCATAACCAAGTGCCTTTTGTTCCATATACTGGGGGAATGTTTCAAGGAAGAGTCATAGAATTCAAGACCAAAAAAAACCTAGAAGAAATAGTCCAGCCTGATAACTCTTAATTTTACTTCTGAAATACATTAGGCCTGTTTATCAAAATACCTTTTGCATACCTTTTAATTTACAGGTTTGTATACAAGCGATATATAATGAATTATACATGACATGGTACATTTAAGCTGGGGAGTTTTGAGATCTGTTGGCAATCAGCATTCTCCTTGCTTCTTGATTTAGGTCAAACAGCAGGATGCTAATAATATAGATCATAGTCTGCATGGTAAATTTTCTTCTTTAATCCTGAAATATTTATCAAGGTCTCAGATCTCTAGATCCAGTAATGTTAACTTCACTTAGAAGAAAGATATTTTCTAGCTGAAACAGTATTCTCTGATCATATTTTCAACTCTTTTCTTCTTAACAGGAGACACATAAAGTAATGAGATTTTTATTCTTCTGGAAGCTAACTTTTTAAAAGTGCCTGTACTTAAACCCTTAGCTTAAAGAGGATTTTATATCTTAAAACAATTACATTGCTAAATCCCAATTCTTCAAAACAGTTAGTTACTGCACACATCTCTTCAGCTATAATGGAACTGAGAAGTACACATTCCTGAATCAGTCACAGACACATTCATAAATATACACTTACTGAACACAAGTTTAGGTAAACCTTTAGTAAACAAATGGACCAGACTCTACTCCTGGTTAGTCTTCAAGAGCTCTAGAAGAACGATAACCTACCCTCTCATCTTCCCAGAAAGAAAAATATGAACATTCCTTTTTCAGTTCCTTTGTAAGAGTTTTTAATATACATTGCTTTTAATTAGCCAGGACATAACTAATATTTCTATTAAGAAAAGTTCATGCATTCAGGATATGTATACTGAATGGAATAACTGTTTAAATCACTATCATCTCTCTCTTTTTTTGAGGATCAGGACCTAGGATTATGAACTCATTTTAATTAAAACATCACTAGATTCTGAAATGATCATATTAAATGAAAGGTAGCATTTTGTATAAGAGGCAAATATACAATTTGAGAAGCAGCTTTGCACACATCCCAAAGTGCATAGCACCATAAATTCAGTGAAGGACATGTCACCAAAGGACTTACACTGTGTAAGTACAGCAAAAGGCAGAGACGTGGGAGGGCAGATCAGAGCAGCACACATCAGCAGGATGCAGAAAGCACAGGGCCTTGATTAAGGCAGAAAAATTAACATCCTGTACGCTCATCAAAGCCACCTTCATGGTGTGACTTGGCTTTTCAAAGAGAAACTATGCACATGCATTTTTCCACACTCATTTACTGTCACCACCTGCCACCACTGCACAAACTGGATTATTTTATGAGCTATAAAGTACAGCTAAAATGATTGCCTCGTTTGCTACAAAAGTCACCACAGTCACAAGTCTCTGCACTGTACCTATGGTGTTGGAGGGTGGAATCTGGAGTATATCTACAGATGTCTCAGCTCATGTCTTTAGACTTTGGAAACAAGTAAAAGAGCAGTAGGAAAAGCCTTAGCTTTGCTTCACCAGGATTACCAGATCTTGTTTTGCAGAATCAGAGGATAATTGAGGCTGGAAGAGAACATCTGGAGATCATGTGGTTGAATGTCTAAATCAGACTTGGACTGCCAGGGCCTTGTTTGATTAACTTCTAAATATCATTAGGGATGAAGATGCCACCATCTTTCTGTGCAACATGTTCTGTTGTTTGATCACCATCATTAAGAAATCAGATTTATTTTTTTTCCCCTGCTTTTTGATTCTTTGAGGGCTTCATTGTTCTGTGTGGGGCTTCAAGTCTGGAAACTTGTCTGTAGAAAGTGGTTTGTGTGTCTTCAAATTCTTCATTCATGCTCACTTCTAGAACTGAAATTTCTGCATCTAAGCAGTGGTTTGTCTCCTTCAGTACCTTTCATTTCAGCTCTTCTATATCAGTAAGATAAACAGAGGTAAGGCATGGACTCAGACATAGGTCTGCTATTGACTGTAGCATGTAACTATAACCACATTCCCACGTGGCTTTGCTTAGGTTAGGGAACAGTGTTCCTGGCAGGCATGGTTCACAAGCTGACATGGGCCAGGAGATAATCTCACCATACTGAAGAGTTATGAGAGGGAAACTAATTTCTTAGGACAAAAACTGATGTGAATGGGTTCCTCATTTGGTGAGAATTTCTAGATACTTTACAGGATTTACTTTTATAAGTACACATCATCTGAGATTCAAAGAATACTGCATTGTGCTTTTATAACCAAGAAGCTGGTTCCTTGCAATGAAATGCTCATGTTCATCAAAAACAAAGAGCTCAAAGAAAGTGCTGAAAACTGCAACACATTCAATACATATGCAGTGATAGTCCGAACACACAAGTTATACAGACAGGGATGACAAAAGAGCTTATAGTCTAGATAAAGGCCAAAGAAAGCACCAGGACCTGCTCCTTCACAAAGTAGGACACAGGATTTTGAAATTAGATTGGGGGCTTACTTGCCTTTCTACTAAAAAGCATAACTAGGAATTCAGTCCAAAAGAAGCAAGAAGTCCACATTTTAAAAAACTAAATCCTATAATATTTGCTTATTCCAATTACACTTCTGCTGAAGTCTTTTAGGATTGTATTCACTCATTCAGTAATTGTTGACAGAAGGTCTTTTGAAATTGTGATTGATTTCTATAGTAATAGAATCTGCTAGCCATGACCAAATTTATGAGTTCTACTCTTAAATGTAGAAAATATTGTATGTCTCGAACATCTCAGCTTTTGAACCTTCTTGATAAAGTTTATTTTAAGGAGCATATAGACTAAAGCAGGGCTAGTTAATATGTGCATCCTCCAAAGAAGGCATAATCATTTCTAATAAATAAATTGTGCAGATATCTGTCTTAAAAATTAATCTGATCAGAAGTAATGAATCATATTCACTATTGCTTAACATAATAGCTCTTCAGATTTGTTTGGCTTTCTCATGGGCAACATTTCCTGGGTCCTCTAAACATTGGGGTTGTGTTGCAACAATGATGAAAAAGCTTTTTAAACCATTCTAAACTCATTTGAAAAGACCTAAAAAAAGATAAATAATATTTGGATGCTAAATTTTGCTTAGGGGTCTTTGTCTTACTATACTGAGTGTCTTAGTACACTAAGAAAGAAAATCTTCCTATTTTTTAAGAAACCGCTTCTTCAGAAGGGAAAATAGGATGAATAACACTCATGAATTTTTCCTCTCTGCTTCATGTTATCCCATTATAAACATGTTTGTTCTTACTTCCAAGGAAAGCTGAAGGCTCAGCATTAAATTCTGTTCCTGTTTCCAAGTCACTTACTGCAGTAACACTTCCAAATATGTGTAAATAGATTTTGTGGCATAAGTAACATTTTTCTTTTCACACTACCCCTCTCCTATTAGCAGCTGACACTAACCACATTCTAAATAAACTATGTCTTGCCAGAATGTCTTGCTAAACCTATTCCTTTCTACAGCTTTGAGGCTAATATCAACAGTATGTTTTCTTTCAACCTAATTCCAAGAGCAGGTTAACATACGTACCCCTGTTTATCACTGTTGCAGACATGGGGCTAACAGGGTAGAAATAAAAATCTGCCTGGATCACAGCATTAGCAACTCTCATAATTCAATGAAAATCATAGATTTGTTTTTTTTTTTTTTTCCTTAAAGTCCCATGTCCTGAATTCATGTGACTTTTAGAGAGAGATACAGTATCTTTTGGAACATAGAAGTTCTCAATCTGGTAGATGCAGAGGAAAAATAGAAAGCACAGCTAAAGCATACCTGAGAGGCTCATAAATCAACAAATCAGTGTCATATCATTTGGAGGAGGCTGGCAGGTTTGGTATAGCCAAGCTGGTGGGCCTGGATTGCTTGTGAGGGAGGAAGAGGGCACACAAACTGTTACTGTCAATGGCTCCATGTCCCAGTGG
>NW_008591654.1:0-25744 GCF_000691845.1 Merops nubicus | reverse complement strand
GTCCCAGCCCCTGTAACTATGACAAGCACCTAAATGTCTGCTTTGAATTGCTCTGTAGGATGAGATACTACCACACTGCTGCAGGCTTGCACTCTCCTTTGCACATCTCTGGGGCTGTAGGTCCTTCTGAGCGTCCTATTCAGCCACTGCTTCCCCAGTAGTCATGCATTAATTGTGCAATACAAATACACAGCCCTGGAGCAGTAGGTTCCACAGTGTAAGTACTTGCTCTGAAATGTTTCTGTATTTCAGAATATTTTTTTTTCTGTGCTTTTAATCTGCTGCTTAATTTGATCCTTGTATCATGAGAGACAGTGAGCGGTTACGCCCCTTTCACTTTCTCCATGACAGTCCTCTAGCCCTAAAATCTTTTTCAGGCCAAAGAGTTCTGCTCCATTTAGTCTCTTAATTGCAGGCAAGTCTTTGTATGCCTCTGATCATCTTTGAGTACATTTTTACTTCTCTGTACCTTGGTTAATATGTGGAAGGCCAAACTGCATCCCATATTCAAGATGCAGGTGCATGATGCATCAGTAAAGCCACATAAAGACTCTCCTTTTCTGACCTTTCAAAACTTTGCATTACCTGGCTTGTTTCTATGCTCAGCACAGGAGTGGACATTTTCATAAAGCAATGTAAAATTGAGTTCACCTTCCTAAGCAGAATTAGATCACTACCTATGTTGCAGATTCTATTTCCCGTATACACTGCTTTCCATATCCAGACTAAAATTAATTTCTAAAGAGTTTGTGGCCAAGTCACTATACATTAGAAATTCTTCTGTAAGTCTTCAGCAGCAGCTTTCAGTTTTAGTGTGCCAGAAGTCTGGAATCACCAGCAAATCACACCAGTTTTCCGGTGGTCTATCAAATAGTCTAGCTCTTTCGTATTGTAGTAGGATTCCCACTGCAGTAACCTGCAACCCAGTTGCAGCTCAAGGATGATGGATGATAAACTGTCTGCCCCCACTTACTCTGAGATTCAGTGCTCCCAAGATATGAGGCAGTGGACACAGAATATATTCTGGGTAGAGAAAGGGACCGCTCCCTCTCTGAAGTCTGTGGGCTATACATGGGCTTCAGCTCCATAGAGAGAGCTTACAGACCACTATTTGTGGTGCTTATGTTTCACATTGATCCACAAAATGTGAGCGCATCGCATGAGTACTTACAGTTGACACTGACATCTCCATACGGCAGCGGGAGCAAAGGGGAGTGTAAGGGGTGCTGGGTGTAGCGCAGGATTGGGTTCCTCCTGTATGTCTGTTCCACTACTTCAAAGTTGGTGCTGTTTTCCTGGAAAAAAAATCCTCAAATGAGGATGTCCTCATGTATTTATGTTCAAGCTTTGAAGTTTTAAGTTTCTGGAGGGCGACAGAAGGTCTAGGTGACCAAAGCATAATTCACATATAAAAAATACTCTGTAAATTATTTCTGAAAATTAAACAAGAATAGCTATGCTGGGTCATACCACAGGTCACCAAGCCCAGGACCTTGACTTCAAATGTGGCTTGCAGCTGATACCTAACAGGCAGATGTGGCATGATTCCTCCCACCTATATCCTTCGAGCTTTCAACAGTAAATGACTAATGGACTTTCTAACCACAGATCCACCATGTTTAGTGTGTAGTAACGAGCCGTTCCTGCTTGAATTTTTCTGGTTGTACTACATGTGCTTAAAGAATGAACAATCAAAATGCACATGGTGTTCAAAGGCTGGGCCTGTCAATATCACACACACTGACATCACATTCTTCCACATTTTGTCCTATATTCTTCCCTAACAATACTTAATGTTCCTTTTTGTCCTGGAACCTTGAGCCGAAGTTTTCCAAGATCCTCCACAGTCACTCCCAGCTCTTTCTTCCAGAACAGTTACTATCTAACCGTATCTAGCTTAGACCTCATAGAGCTCATGTTTACACATACATTTCTTCTGAAATATACTTTTGCGTGTCTTCTAATACGATTCTACGTTTAGTTTGCCACAGTTTCTGAAAAGAAGTCTTTTCAAAAATTAATTCTGCTCTGGTGGCACAATTTCTGCCACTCTGAAGGACATTTTCTTTCCACCCTTTGCTCTGCTATTTTACTACAAAAGTCTAAGATATGAAGAGGACTTCAAAGTAGAGCAAAGTCACATAGCTGGTGGGAATGGAAATCTTTGTATTTGTGTCCAGAAACGCTTAGGAGAGGAAGTGATGAAACAGATTTGCAAATACTTGATGGAGCAATCCCGTGTGCAATTTGTAATTGGACACAGTTGTAGCCTAGACTTATGCAAATCAGCTAACATGCTAATTCAAAATAAATTCTGGTAAGATTTCATTATTTAGTTGGATGGTAATTTAGGTTTCTTTTCTTTCTTTTTTTTCCCTTTTATTTTCTCCCCAAGACACCATCCCTGTTTCTTGCCACATTACCAGCAACGACAAGGCCAGTGTTGATCTGGCTGCTCCCAGCTAACTTGGGAATTAGCATGATGCCACCTACCCTAATGTCACGAATGAGTTGCTGTGTAGGTGTTTCTATGGGAACTTTGCTGTCAATGACACCTTGAATGGCAGAAGCCCAGCGCATAGCTTCATTCAACAGCTTCGTGTACAGTCTGTAGGAGTGCTTTCGCCCATGGACAATGATGTTCCAATAGCCTGTGGAGAAACAAAGAAGCTGCTAGGTCAAACTTGCTTCCATGTTATGTGGTTTACTGGAGGCTAGCAAATGTAATGCCTATCTACAGGAAGGACCAGAAGGAGTATCAGGGGAACCACAGGCCTATCAGCCTGACCTAGGTGCCAGGGAAGATGATGGAGCAAATCATTCTGAGTGCCATTACATACCATATATAGGACAATCAGGCCATCAGATCCAGTCAGCAGACCAGTTTATGAAAGGCAGGTCCTGTTTGACTAACCTGATCTCATTCTGTGACAAGGTGACCCACTTACTGGATGAGGGAAAGGCTGTAGATGTTGTCTACCTGGATTTAAGTAGAGCTTTTGACACCATTTCCCACAGCATTGTCCTGGACAAATTGGCTGCTTATGGCTTGCATGGGCATACTCTTTGCTGGGTAAAAACTGGCTGCATGGCCAGGCCCAAAGAGTTATGGCGAATGGAGTTAAATCCAGTTGATGGACAGTCACAGGTGGTGTTCCCTGGGCTCAGTATTTGGTCCAGCTCTGTTTAATATCTTTATCAATGATCTGGACAAGGGAATCAAGAGCACCCTCAGTAAATTTGCAGATGGCACCAATCTGAGTGGGAGTGTTTATCTGCTTGAGGATAAAGAGCCTCTACAGAGGGATCTGGACAGGTTGGATGGGCCAAGGCCAATGGTATGAGGTTCAACAAAGCTAAGTGTCAGGCCCTGCACTTGGGTCACAACAGCCCCAGGCAACACTGCAGGCTTGGGGAGGAGTGACTGGAAAGCTGCCTGGCAGGAAAGACCTAGGGGTGTTGGTCAAAAGCCAGCTGAAGATGAGCCAGCAGCATGCTGAGGTAGCCAAGAGGGCCAACAGCATCCTGGTTTGTATCAGAATTACTGTGGCCTGCAGCACTAGGAGTGTGATCGTCCCCCCCTACTGGGCACTGGTGAAGCTACACCTCGAGTACTGGGATCAGTTTTGGGCCCCTCACTACAAGAAGGATATTGAGGGGCTGGAGTGTACCCAAAGAAGGGTGACAAAGCTGGTGAAGGATCTAGAGAACAAGTCTTAATGAGGAGTAGCTGAGGGATGTGGGGTTGTTTAGCCTAGAGGAGAGGAGGCTCAGGGGAGACCTTAATCACTCTACAACTACCTGCAAGGATGCAGGTTGTAGTGAGGTGGGGGGTCAACCTCTTCTCTCAAGTAACAAGTGATAGGACAAGACAAAATTGCCTCAAGGTGCACCAGGGAAGGTTTAGATGGGACACTACAAAAATTTTCTTCTCCTAAAGGATTGTAAAGCACTGGAACAGGCTGTCCAGGGAAGTGGTGGAGTCACCATCCCTGGAAGTATTTAAGAGATGTGCAGATGTGATGCTTAGGGACTTGTTTTAGTGGTGGACTTGGTAGTGTTAACAGTTGGATTTGATAACCTTAGAGGTCTTTTCAAACCTAAGTGATTCTATGATTGTCTTTTTGTCTGTTGCTTTGATAGCAACATATGGCATGTCTGGTTAAAATTGACTAGGTAGACATCAAGCTCCCCCATTCCCAAAAGATATGTACCAGTAAGAAAGTCCCAATCCAGATTCTGGTGCAAAGAAAGCCTTCCAAGACACAAGTATCTTGCAGCATAATATGAATATTTTCCTGCCAACCAGGCAGCTCACTTTCACAGACAGCATTTGGGCTACACGGTGCTATTAATTGCTCAGAAAAAGGCCACTCGACACACAGCACCCAGTCAGATTGCCAAACCATTTCTCATGACTTTTAAAAATATTGTGTTTGACATAAATTGAGAGAACACATCAGAGTGATGCCAATTCACTCTGCTAGCCTAGGTATCTGTTCAGTTGAAAAACATGGACAATTTCCTGTGAGCGAGCAGAATACATTTCCTCTCATCTCACTCTACTAAATGCTTCCAGCTTCCAGCCCTTTTTAAAAATATCCCAAGAAACTCCACTACCCAAATGTCCAGTGTTTCAAGTCTTGTTCTAAGGTTCGTCTTCTTTGTCAGGGGGATTCACCCTTCACCCCATATCCTGAGTTCCCTCCAAAACTCGTAAGGCAAGCAAGGGAGGATCATGCCAGGTCCTGCCTTCCCAGAAACGTGTCACACTGCACAGAAGGCACATGTTGCCCCTTGTCATCTTTTGTTTCTAAAAGTTGAGCGATGCTACAAAAAAGACTTACAGTGTATGCCACTGATGTTATTTAGGAGAATAACTTCGACCTCGCAGACAAATGTAGGTCATGCTACAAAGTGACAGTTATTTCTGGAGATGTGCTGATAATGACAGTTTTAGCTTTAAGAACTCATACACTCTTCCCTATTAGGCAAACACTTAAACGGGGACACTAGCCAGTGAAAAAACATCAGCGCTGTGTGTCTCCATCAGGTGTGTGGGACTTACCATCGCTGGCATGCACTCTACTCTCTGGCCCTTTGCAAGTCTCTTACAGTTTCTGTGGGGAAGGATGTCTGCAGCCAGACACAGAGCCTCAGATAGCACCAAGACTACCTTCTCAGCATGACACACCATTACACCCCTGCACCGTCCCCTCCTCAGGCAATTCCACACAGGAGAAGTCTGCTCATTACCACTTTCTTCTTCTTACCTGTGTCTTTGAAGACCCTTTCATCGGGCTGCACGACAGAACAGAGGCTATTGAGCACAAGTGTGCCAAGCTTGGCAGCTGTGCGCTCAGACGACTTGTAGTAATCGAGGGCAGTGTTTGTCAGAACAAACCAACGCTTCTTCATCTTCAGAGAGGACATCTTGTTGCTGCTCTGAACCTCTTTATGAAGCCAGCCTAGCACAGGAACACAACCATGTTAATGGTTTCACCACAACAACAATCCTGTCTCTTGCCTGATGACTCTTTAACTCTGGGACCAGAACTATGGTCCTCTGAAAAAGCCTCATGTTGGGCTCATGTTGGGACCTACCAGAGGTTCCGTATAAAGAAAAGATAAAGAGACAGACCTTCCCAAATACATTGCCTTCATGGCCACACCATGGTCACACAGACACCTTACAGTGAAGTGCAGAGCATACAGTGGCTTTGCAAAGCAGCATTCCTTTTTTTAACTAATGAACAACATGAGATAAATGGAACCGTTACCTTGCAATTAAGTATTTTCAATTTATGGTACTCAAACTGTTGTCTGATAATCTGCTTTATATCATTCAATCTCCTTGAAATGTTTAAGACTAGGATGGAAGGTGTACAGTACTTTTTGGCAAGTCTTTTTTTCCTGTCCTTCTGTCTTGCTACGAGCAGTCTCAGACCTTTATTCCCTCGATTACTTTCTGGAAATTGTAAGGCAATTTGATCATGCACTTGCTTTACGCAGACTGGATCAGGAGTGTCTTCATACATTTAAGACTACGTGATAAGCTGAAAGTACTAAGGAAATTTTAAAATATTAGAGAGAAATGGGGGACTATTTTGTAATTTGTGTGAGATAACTACTCATGCATCAGCTCCTTCATCTCCAACCACCGTCTCTAACTAGAGACATAATTGAAATCTTTTGCTCATCCTCAGAGAATTATTCTCACCTCACCATGCCTACCATAACTAGGTTGGTTTGTTTAGCAGCAATCCCACAAAGATGTCTCTCCTTGCCGCTCTACATGACAGGTGTCAGAAAGAACAGAGATTTCTGAAAACAAAAGCTGCAGTGTCACATTATAGTCAGTCCAAGCCAGCTGCTCCCGAACAGCAGCCACGCTCCCTCCTATTCCCTGACAGCATTTGCTGGACATTTTGAAATAGGCTACAAGCGAGTATCAGAAAACTACATGTATAAAGAAGTACAAATTTTTGTACAGCTTTAGCTTTCTGAATCCATCTAACAGGGTATCAGATAAGAGGCAATTCCAGCACAGGATATGGCAAGCAGCAGGTAGGCAGGTAGCAGGTAGGAAGGAGCAGGTAGGAAGCAGGTAGAGGAGCCACTGAACTCCAGACTGGAACCTCCCCCGCAGATCATAAACGGAAGATGAGAGAGATTCACATGTGGTAACTCACACATTCCCTTTTACCTCTCACAAGGAATTCCTGGCCATCAACCTTCGATTCGCCTTTTGGTTTCTGCAGCAGGGAGATCCAGTGATGCATCTCCTCAGGGGTGTCACTGTTGCAATGAATCACTCGATTTGCTGTGATGATCACAAAAGAATTTGGTCTGCCAGGAAATAAAAGCATTAAAATTGGTCGTAACCATGCAAATATCTCCACTCAGTGCACCCAGAGCCATGTCCTCTACCTTCCCATAAACAACGCAGATTCTCTGAATACAAGCTACAGAGAAAAGCAGAAACACTTAAGGAGCTACACTCCTGTGCAGCTGGTCTGCAAACTGATAAATGCAAAGACTAGATAAACGGAATTAAACATCTGTCAAAAGCTATTTTCAAAAACTAGAAAACATGAGTTACCTAATTACCAGCTGTAGAATGTCCTTGGTTCATAAGCAAAGGACTTTGTTCTTTGTTCTTTTGATGGACTGAGCTAGTGCTAGTAGCACTAGGCTGAGTTAGTACAGCCATTCACCTTGTACTTATTAAAAACAATGGTGCAGTAGCAACTGCAGGTCCCAGCAGGGTCAGCTAAAATGTGTTTGAGGTTGGTTTTATAAAGGATGAACTGATCCTGACAAAACAGGAAAAATTTGCTCCGAGATTACTTTATCCTTCTCTTGCAAGAGACAAATGTGTCCTACCAAAAGAATACTCACAATTCTGCACAGAACTGATGATTTAGAGGAAAACGAAAGTTAAAAAAAAAAAAACAAAACAGTTCTAAGAGGATAGACTCAGAATGCTTTGAAAGCAAACATGGATTTGTATGAGAAAGAGATATTGAGAAGTACAGTGCCACTATGAAGAAAAAGGTAAAAGGTGCAAATCACACAACTGTTTGGCCCTTACATAAGCCAACAGAAGATAAAAATACACTGCATAAAAACCTTGGCTGAAAAAGAAGCATTCTCCTCACAATTTGTTTAACATTGATTTAAACGTTGATAGCCCAGAAGAATGTACCTCAGCAGAATCATGAATAAATTTTGACTGTTCAGCTTACTATTTGTGCCTGGTATTTTACTGATACACAGATAACTATGAGGAGCCCCAGCTGAGAAATGGCTACAACATTTTGATCAATGAAATCTTAGTTCACTCCCGAGATAAGCATTTTCTAAACCAAAGTCCTGGCAATGTATGTGAGAAAAAAAAACCCACACAGACCACAGAAGTAAGTAACTTAATAGCTAACATTTTACCTCAGCACTGTAGTAAGAATCTTTGCCCTGGCTGAACCTGTTAACACTGTGAGAAATAATTAAATGTTAATGTAGAGTTATACGAAATGTCTGGTAATCTCTTGTCTGAAACTAACCAATCTGTGAACTAAAGGTCTGTGCTCTGTTGCACTGCAAAGATTTCAAGAGGAGCAGAGATTTCTAAATTTATCCATTATTCTTCCACAATGCTGTTTTTTTCCCCTAAATTTACAAGATTAACTCAAAATTACTGCTGAAAAAGCAGAAAGTGGTGTGTCTGCTGGACATTTTTGTTCAGTGTCACTAACAAGACTACAACTGCTTGACATTGAGTTATGCTGTTTCCACTTAAAGGAGAAACTTTGACTTAAAGAAAAGGTG
This sequence comes from Merops nubicus, assembly GCF_000691845.1. Taxonomy (NCBI): domain Eukaryota; kingdom Metazoa; phylum Chordata; class Aves; order Coraciiformes; family Meropidae; genus Merops; species Merops nubicus. The sequence goes on along the minus strand of NW_008591654.1, from coordinate 17,416 downwards.
TGAACTACATGCCTGTGAAAGAACATAGCTAGATCATGCTAAAGACTTCATTTCTGTTTCTTTGTTTGGAGATAAATTCTTAAGTTTAAACAAATGCAAACCCCAAAGAAAACCTGTACCTACTCACAAGAATATGTTAGAGAGCTTCTGATCTAGGAGATGGTCAGGTTACTGTACCTACCTATCAGGATTGTCTGAGGCACAGACAGAGTCAATAAGTCCAACATCCAGGGTGCCCTGTACAGTGAGAAAGACAGAAAACAGGAATTGCTTGCATCTTAAATGACACATGTTTTCCTTTGTGAACAGGATTGGAACTGAAAACATTATTCTGAATTCCAATAGCTTGAGTAGAAAAGAACATATGACACACGTGAGTCATCTTCACTCCCTAAATAGCGTAAGACATGAAAGGGCTCTACAGGACTGGAGGACAAAGAGCTACAAATTTCCAGACAGTATTATGAAGGTCTAAAATAACCTATCTCAGTACTGGCAAAATACATAAACACATTGTTCTTATCAACTGTGCGTTTTCTGTCTGGAATAACCGTGATCCAGACTAGTCCCATAATCCCAGCCCAAGACATTTTATCTGCATGAAGTAGCCACCCTCTTCCCTTCAAACCAAAGAGGTGTTGGTGATCAAGCTCAGACACCCACCACAACCACCATGTTTCCTACTGCTTACCCTCTTTTTTATCAGCTTTGCTGGTTTTTTTTATAACAATTGCCCAACTTTCTTATACTGCTCACGAACTACAGCACTGCATGTGCTAGAAAAAACATGCACAGAACAGTTAAACACAGAGGGCTGTAGGCATGCCCATGAGCATGCACAGTAACTCACCACAGCATTCTTTGGATTGGCCTGTTCGTCCTGCATCTCCCTCAGCTGCTGCGCCGTCGCGCTGTGTACTCGGCTCAGGACGTTGAACCAGCCGCTGGCAATCCAAACAGACTCAAAGTTAAGGTTCAAGGAGTGAAACTAACTCCATACTATGCTCAAGGAACCTGGAAAGCTGCCAGTTGGAAAATGTCTTCATTCACATTTCCTGAGGACTATGCTACAAAGTATCTTCTGGGCTGACCATACCAGATTGCAATGTCTTCCTTCCCCCTGACTACCCATGAAAATTCTGTGCACGTTCTCCAACTCACTGACAGCTGCTCCTGCAAAATCCAGTTTTCCACTTGCTGTTCAAGAAACTATAAGCAGGCAGCAGCCTTACCGGGAGCATTTGTCAGCAGGCTAAGAGGAGCATACAGCAATTGCAAAGACAGGGCCAGTTGAGAATCTTCCTGGATGTCTGGGAGCCTTTTTGCCTAGTATCTCTCTAATCTGCTCATAAACTTTAAAGTCATATGGCTGTCAATTAATCATGTTTTTTCTTATAAGTTAATCCGGAGTTATTTGTCTGTGAAAGGGCTTCTTGTTACAGACATATCTGGAGGCTAATTTCTGCTGCAGAACAAGCAGATGCTTATCTGCAACTTCCAGTGAGATCAGCAAGCATCTAGACTTCATGGAGGATTCTCAAATTGGACACTCTACAACGGCTGCTAATCCGCCCTTTGCTAGTACAAGTGTTGGTGCTTTCTTCTCCCTCAGAACAGAGACTGATATGGCATCGACAGAGGCCACATTTAGTTTACACTGGTCCTAGCAATTCTGCAATGTTATCTTAGGGCATGCCTATCCCAATTATATAAGTTCTGGGTTAAGACGTTAGTGTTTCTTCAGCTACTGCCCCTTGAATTTGTCTGGTTTTATTTCATGTGGCTGTTCTTTAGTCTATTTCTGTTAATTTGTGTCCAAGTACCTTCCCCCTTCCTCTCCCTACATCCAAATGGAGTAACAGACTTTAAATAACTTCACCGATTCAGATCAAATGGATCAGAGAATCAGTTACACTGGCTGGGCTGAGAGAGCAGAAGCCTTGGTAAGAGTATGAAAAATGGGAAGACACGAGCAGCTATTAGCTTGGCTTTGCATAGCCAGAACAGGTTGTCCAACCTGCCCTTAAACAACTGATTTCCACTGCCTGGCCAGGACACCAAGAAGGAAGGACATGAGTCATTTGTTTGCTCTGCACTGGGAAGATTTTATCAGACGACACTACAGACTCTGATAAGCTGCAGCCTTTTCTCTGTCTCCTGGACAAAACCCAGCTGCTCTCGCAATCATTTACAGACAACATGAATAGACTTTTTGTTTGATTCAAGATTCCATTTAATAAATAAATCAGCTATTAGATGTTCCAGTTTATATTAAGGTTTTTTTGTGTCTCCTGAAGTAACCCTTAAATTCAGCATGCTCACAGCCACAGAAGAAGGTGGCAGTCCTGTGAGTGATTAATAGGCTGAATCATGACCTCTGTAGCTGCAACAGAGAGTCCCCAAAGTAGGTGTGATACCTCCCAGTAAGCATAAAATGACACTCTGGAATGAATCCTCTCTTTTCTCCAGCAAGTGTTAAATAATCATGTTTTCCAGGCTCTCCCATGGGTGGGTGGGCCAAACTTGCACTGAATGAAGAAGCCTAACAAAACTCCCTGCTATACCTGGCATCTTCTGGTGACTCTGCGACTATGTGATAAACTCTGTCTTCTGTCACGACGTCCAAGGCATTTTCCTTTTCATGAATGTCCACAATCTCCCTGGAACACAGCAAATCACAATTTTTTTCACATCATGCCATTCATGATACAGAAGGGAAATCAGATGGCTTGTAACTCTGACAGAAATACAAAATTCCTCCAATACACATTAAAACTTTTAGGGTCCCCTTAAAAAGATTTCTATAGTTAATCTATGACAAAAACAAAGCTTAAGGTGTTAACATTTTCTTCAAGACACCAGCAGGCTAGATGGAAGACGAGATAACAGGGATGTTGATACAGAGGATCCTTTACAAAGTGGGATGTACCACTCTTTTTGGCACTTTATAGGTCCACATAATGCTAACAGGTGACTAGTGTCTCCTTTCTTACAGCAGGAGCTGAGGAATTGGCTATGGCAGCAAAAAGATCATTCAGGAGACTCGGGAAAAGGCATAGTAAATGCTGCCAAATCCAAATCCTGCTGTGAGCTTCATACCACCTCTGTGAAATTATGAGAGAAGCCAGGAAACAGATGGAAGTCAGGGTAGGGAAGAATGCATGGGGTATGTACCCAATTAGCCCCTCCTGGTCTGGCTCCATCTATGGCTTGGAAAGAGCTTCTGCCGGATTATGAAATGCAAGACTGGAAAAAGAACTGTAAAGTAATTCCAGACCCCCTCCAGAGTGAAACTACAAGTTCCAATTGTCTTTTCCTTCCCTTCTGTTTCTGATTCTTCTTGCCCTATGGGAGACCGATAGGCTCACCAACTGGCAGCACTGGACACTTCATTACTGACCCAGAGAGTGAATACTAGGGAACAAAAGGACTTATTTCTTCACTCACTTTGCCTTTCTGATATCAATTGTCCCCTTTAGCTTTTCCTCGCTATCATTCTCAAAGTACATCAGCTTGGATTCTCGAAGCACAAACCAACGGCGTTTCCAGTTGCGACGTGAAAGCGTTGACATGCCTCCACCTTTTTTGTAGAGCCAGCCTGACTTCAGAGCCTCTTGCTTGGTGCGGAACCACATAAAGGCCTCGTTCTTCAGAACACACCAGCGCCGCCTCCATGGGTTCATGAGACCTCCTGCAAAGCAAGGGAACAAGATTTCATCAGACGCACAACCAGGGCCGTGTTTCCATTCCAATCGTACTTCATGGGCACTTAGTTGCCCCTTCAGTTCCTACAAGAAGCAAAGGAGCTGAAGGGGAGAAACAAAGTTATGTTTAAGTTTGAACAAATTAAAACCAGAACAAACCATTTGTGAAATAAAAACAAAATACAGAAATATATGCACTACTCAGGTATTTTCGTACTGTCTTCAGTTTTGTAGCTCAGAGCGAGTCACTTAAGCCCATACCAAGTGGGCACAATTAGGTCTCAGTGGCAAAGATATTCAGTCTAATTCCCTGACATCCACCTCTTAGCTCTTTGGGTTATTTGCTTGATTTAAATAAAAGAAAAAGAAGAGAAAAAAAGAGTAAAGAGAGAACTAAAAGCAGACAAAGATGATTCTGGAGAAACAGAAGATAAAAGCAGGTGTCCTGGATTCCATCCTTCCATGGTTTTGGCTAAAGCCACTTACCTTTCATGTAGAGATAGCTGTGAAAATAGGGTGGTCCTGAGCCATTGAAGATAGTGACTCGTCCATTACAAAACTCTTCGTCTGTATCAATGTAGACATCTACTTCTTCTTCACTGTCCAGAAACTAGAAGGAAAAGGAGAAATACAGGCCACGCAGGTTCCCTTGGTCACAGGAGGACTGGAGCAAATTAGCAAGGCTAGAGAAGTCACATGATCAGAATGTGCAAAACTACACGTATACCCTTCACAAAAAAAAGCAATACAGTAAAACTAGAGGCTTGACAGCTTACTCATTAATGCCTAGAGCAAGAGCATGGAATTTTCACAGCAGAAAGGAGAGTGACATTCAGCAGTGGACATACCTAGAAAACTCCAGTTACTTGCAGTAACAAACTTTTCTGTTCCAAAACAGAGCCCACAGTCCAAAAAAACTAATTTAATGGGTTTAAAAGAGAATTTTTCATTTTGGAGAAGTGTTCTAAATTTTCTACCAGACAGGCCAGGATGCTGGCTGAACAAACCAGAGATCTAACCCCAGCAAAGAAATGCCTTGCTTTACGTTGACTAGGTAAAAAAAGCACGGCCCAGGATAACTGAACCCTAATAATAAAGATCTAGACCACTGAAAGACTAGTACACTATTTATTCATCCCTGTTCTCCAACTACATAATGGCCCCCAGCTATAAGAAAGTACATCACACATGAAATCCCAAGTCATCCCATCGTTTCCTTTACCTTAAACACAAGTTCCTTTGATTTGCTTTATTAATGTAATACTAATGAAGGCAGCTCCTTAGGCCTTCTCCTTCCTTGAAGGCATGTTGCTTGTTTTTTTTTTCTCTGTGACCCCTTTGTGCTCTTTTGTCTCATTACTGTTCCACTCATTCATTCTCCCTCTTGTCATTAGTTTTCAAAAACCAAGTACTCTTGAACCAGCAGCCACTGATGGGATCTTGACCCAGCTGCAGATCTCTTCCTGTGGCTCATTTCTCATGACTCTTACTCACTGAGGAGGCCAGTAAACCCCTCCACTTCTATTTACATTTTAAGAAGAATGGCCTAGGCTGTGACAGAATGATTCGTGATTCGAAGATTACCTGACAGTTATCTGTGAGTGCCTGCCCACAGAGAAGGTACCTTTACTCAAGCATATCACATCCTAAAACATTCTGATGGCTGGCAGCCGACATTAGGGAAAGGCAAACAGGAAAAATTATGCAACATTTTAAGAAGGGTCACAATCTGCCATTGGAAAAGAATAGCAAAGGAAGTAAACAGAATTCTTAGAAAAAACCAATTCATTTTCTAAAAGATATTTTGTAGTTCAAGTCTCTATTTTCAGGGATATAATTTATCTGAAGTATTTTTATGGCTATCATTGGCTTCACACCTGAACTCCTCACAGTCTTATATGGGCTTATCTGACATCCTGTTCTGTAATGATTTATCATTGCACTGTTAAGCAACTTGCCTGAGGGTATCCAGGAAGTACACAGCCTAGTGTGCGATCTAAGCTGAGATGCTTCAAGTGCAAGGCTAGTAAGCCTAGCTTTACTACCCTGTCATTGTCCCTGTGGTGGGAATGGAAAGGCTGAGTGGTCATGGTTGTGTGCACCATAATTTCTTCTAGCCTTACAATAGCTTAACTTGTAATGAGCGGCTGAAAATAAACCCTTGACTCTGAACAGTAACAGGACTAGAAAAAGAGAAGTTTTAGTGAAGGAAACAAACTAAACCCCAGCCTTTCCCATTTCTTCTTGTGATTGTCCAATGGAAGCTCAGGCTACTTCTGTGAAGCCTCTCTGAGGTAGAACATATACCTACAAGACACTAGATGCCTGCTTTCAGCCTTCCTAAAGGGTGTTATGTTAATGTATGGCAATGGAAATAATTTAAAATAGCCTAGGTATATACGTGCTAGCCTGGGTACCAGTAGATACTTGACAGTCACAAGCCCTCTGGTCTCCAGCTTATCTATGACTCTTCCCTTTTATTCAAGCTGATTTTCAATGTAAGAAAGAGTTACATATTGGTAACACCACCCAGCCCAAGCAGGCATACTGTAAGAAGGCAAGGATACTATAAATATCAACAAAGTCACATTAACATCCAGAAAGATGAAGGGAGGGATTCTTACCGAGTCCAGGCTGCCATGGTTGGAGTCCAGGCTGGTACCATGGGAGCATCTCAGACCTTCCTCACCATTCAGAGGCTCAGCTGAGGCACTACCTGCATCTCCACAGCCATCAAACTCCTCATGGTCATAGTCAGACTCCACATCTGGGGGCGAAGTGTAAATCGGTTCTGCCACCTCCCCACTGTTACTTCTTCGCTTATCTGAGTCACTGCTGTAAATACTTTCTGCTGGGTCAGATAGGGCTCTCTGCTCCTTAGGGATAGTGTTTCTTTCCACAAGTTGTTCTGGAGCAGGGGAGACCTCTCCCAGTTCCCTTTGGAGGAGTGAAAGGCTTGTGTTCACAACTTCCTCCGAGTAGTTATCGCTGTTTCCTGTGCTGTGCTGATTTAAGACCACCAAACTTGAATTTGGCCGTCCTTCATCATCAGCATGAAAACCCTCATCCACTTCTTCTTCAGCCAGTGGTGCCACCAGGCTGCAGTCAATGTTGAGTGTCCCCTCACTAGAAAGCGACCGCTCTAAGTTCTGCACACTTTCATCCAGATTGCCAAAATCCAGCAGCTCTAAGAACTCCTGGGCAACCCTGGATGCCTCCTTTTCCAGCCTCTGGATCTCTTCTTCTCGCTGCCGATTGATTTCATTCCTGGTGTTTTCACAGATGATCGACATGTGATCCTCTTTCTGTTGCTGCAACTTCTCAATCTCCTTCTCCAGTCTTAAGATCTCCTCCATCTGACGTCTCTCTTCTTCTTGCAGAGGAATATCTACCTCCTCAGTCTTTACTGCTTCCACCTTTAAAAAAAAAATTAATAGTGTTAAAGCAGTTTCTTCAACACATATGTGTTCCTTGCCTGGACCTTTCATTCCTCCTATCTCCTGTGCTTGCTTTATACTTCCCATCTGCAAAAAGATGACTCTAAGCATCCTACAATCATCCAAAGTGTATAAGCTAAAGGTAGAACTACTGGATCTTCAGGTACGTCCTTTTTTTCCAGCAGCTTTCCTCCTTTCTGAATCATAGAAAGAAGTTCACTGGGGTCAGTGAATTTTTAGAAGAGCTTCTCTTTCTCCTGCTCCTGTTACAGCCCTTTATACGTGACATTTTGGATAAAAGTATTCTGAAATGCCGTCCTCTCTTTCTGAACTATCTTGTAATATCTTGTAGATAGTTCAAAACACATATAGGAGAAATCAACTATATATGAATACATATATGCATAGCCTGTTTAAGAGCTGAAGACTTCCTAGAAATTAATTAAAAGATTTGGGGATTTCGTTGCTTCCTGAGTTGGGAGTCTGATCATCAGAATCTAGGACTGGAAGGGATATTTGCAAGGAAGTGGGACTGTATCCATTCCAACCCCACCCCACCAAAACTCCACCCAGAATGTCTTGGCATTCTTTGGCATCACTGGATGGATGATGGCTGGCTGCTGAAGACTCTATCTTCCTCTATTCTTCGCACTGAAGTAACAGGAAATTTCCAGCAAGTACACAATAATTAGAAGATGGAACATACTGGTAGCTTTCACTGATTGTTTAGCTATAAGATAAAGCCACCCTCTCCTCCATGGAGGATGCTGAAAACATACACACACACAAGAAAAAGCAAAACCAAATGCCAGAAGGATTTAATGTACTTCCTGATAGGAGTATGACAATGTAGCCAATTAGTTGGGCCATATAAGTCAAATCTTTGGTTTCTTTACAGTTACCCTCTTGCTTGTTCTCTACCTGAGTCTTACTTGTGGACAAATGCATTTCTACACTCTGATCTGTCATCTCTCTTGGAGAGCCAGTCTGAAATGGGGAACAAATGGTTTGGGAAAAGAAATAAGAAGACACACAGCTGTTTTCACACACCTCAGGGTAGGTGGTCTGCTCTTTGATATATCAAGTACCAACAATTAGATCAGTTACAAGAGGATTATTTTAGCCATGGTAGAAGCCGGCTGCACTCTTGACTGCTATGGGCAACAATCCAGCAAAACAGGCTGGTACAGTGTGGCAAATCACAAGGTCATGTAATAAGCTGAAACAGTAGAGATGAAACAGTAGAAAGGATGCTGGATGTTCAGTACAGAAATTTTCAAGTAAAAGCTACACAAGCTGGTACACGAGCCTTGAAAAAACCCTTACCTTGTTAACTCTACGCACCTCTGCCAAAGCCAAACATCTGCAGGTTTTGAGTGAACAAAGCCCATTTTTTAAATAGTGTTGCCACAATAGCAATACTAGCTCCAGGTGAAGCCTAGGCAATTAAGGACCCCCCACAGATATTCACAAGAAGGCATATGAAAAGAATAACTGTTAAACTTACCTGTGACACCTGGTATGGCACATTCAGTTGCTCCTTTTCTCTGTTAAAAACCAAGACATCACAGTCAGAGACAGATCCAGTTCTCCTATGTGAGAAGAACTTTCAGAATTTCATGGACACATCATTCCTCCATGGGCAAGGTTAAAATAAAGTACCTGTTGCAGGACTGACTTAGAAGCTTTTGTAATTTATTAAAAATCAAATACTCCGTGGTTGGCAAGACCTTTGTGGATACAACAGATTTTTTGCACGCACTTAACTTTCAGATCAATCAGGAAATTGGATAAGCTGGAACACACTAGGAAGGACGTTGGAAGCAATGACAGACAGATCAGTTACTCATAATTAATGTAAATAGAATCTTCTGAAGTACTATACATCTGTGGATATTAAGTGAAGTTGTACATCCCTAACTGACAGATATCAGGAAGCTGTTTAGCTTTTTAAAATAGAATTGTTACAATACTAGCATTGCACTTATGTTTTGTTTTGCTCTTACTGTATTAAAGCCCCCCAAATTTATTAAATTGTTTTACTTTATTAAATGACTACGTTGAGGACTTTCTATTCTTAAGATTTGGATGTTCCAGCTTGCATAATTTCTCATTGGCAAGCAAACCCTCGTTTACTAGCAAAGGCTGCAAGACTCAAAGTTTGTTAGTAAACATGAGTAGAGGAAAAAATCTATCCCACGGGTGCTGCATCTCCACACAGATCAAAAGGGTTGTACTCCAAGGGAAAGCTGTCAGTAAGGCCAGCTTGTCCATAGAGAACATGCTAGAAGCAACTGAACTAGTAAACAGACAAAGGCCAGGGTTCTGCATAGGCTGTAGCTGGATGGAAGAGCCTGCCTGTAACAACCACTGTGCAGCTAAATTCAGAATGGCAGTCATAACTTTAAAATCTACAATTCAACCCCAAGCAGAACAGGAGGGCAACAATATTTGTTTCCCAGGCTCTGCACCTTTTCCAAGACAAATTCTCAACTACAGCTTTAAACTGCAGTCACAAAGTCCTTAAAGCTCTTACTCTTGCTCTCTCTCTCAAAAAAAAAAAAAAGCAGGAAATGGTTATAAATGAAAGCTGACATAGGCAAGATCCAGATGGTTCCAAATCTACTGAAAGATCCCTAACAGTAGTCATGAGTTAAAACAACTGCCTTAAATGATAAGAGAGTTCAAAAAGCAAAGCTATTTAAAAGCAAAACAAAACAGAAATACCATCTAAAATGTACACACTAATTCCTACAACTGTTCTTCACATTTTTAGAGACCTCTGGTATTACTTGCTGCTTTCCATCCATCTCCAACTGATCCACACTCTTCATGAAATGTGATACCCCAAACTAGGGTATACAGGCCAACTTAGGCCAACCAGGGCCAAACCGAACAGAATAATCACCCCCACATCTTAGAGAAACAATCCTGTTTACAGACAGCATTTGCTTTCTCCTCTCACACAGCGTGACACTGGTGACTAATACTCAGCCTCCAGATCTTCTCCCTGCTGTTGAAGTAGGGATTCCTCCTTCTCTCTTTGTGCATTTGATTATTCCTAACTGTAGATCTGCAGATGTCTGTATAGAAAGTTATCCTATGTTTTCCGGATCATTTCTCTAATTTGCCAAAATTATTTGAATCGTAATCCTGTCTACCTATATACTTAGTCCCTCACCAGATGGTTTTATCTGCAAATTTAGTAAGGATATTGTATTTCCTCACCTAACTTACTATGAAAACATTTCACTAGTGCCATATCCAGCAAAGACTTCTCTCCTATTTAGCAAAAAAACTACAATTGTTTACTAATTAAAATGCAAGAATATAATGCAGTAAGAACACAAATCCTAGTCTTGCTTCAGGTACTTTTTTTCCAAACCACATACCTTATAGAGTTTTAGAGTACTGTCATAACATGTCAAAGCTCTTATCTACCCTCTACCTACCCACAGTCAAGTTACCTACCCTCTAAGGCTCTTCCCTATCCACAAGGCATGTCATAAGCGAACACAGAAGGAAACAAGTAACTTTAATGCTGTTTGTTTTTCAGAAATCCACGCTGGCTCTTAACTCCTTTACCAAGCATTTACAACTGTTTGATTATTTGCTGCCTTATCTTCCTGAAATTGAAGTTAGGCTGACTGGTACACAAGTCCCTCATTCTTCCTTTTCCCATTTTTAAAAAGGGGTCATTATATTTGGAATTTTCCAGTTTTATGGAAACTCTGTTGCTATCTACATAGGAGTAGAAAGAGAATAGACAGTGATTCAAACTGCTTCAGACAGTTCTCCAAGTACCCAAACATTAATTTCACCAAGTCTGGATGAATTCTTTGTAACAGGATTTACCTGAGCATTCTTTAACCTTCTACTTTCCTGCTAGTTTCTAAATTCATTGCACCTCTGTACTAACTGTATTTAGTGTCCAACAGTTAAGCTTTTTGGGGAGGACAATTAAAAATGGCACCAAATACCTTAGCTTTCCCAACATTATAATTTACTCCTCCTGTTGAACAGTAGACTAAATTGCACCATGTCCCCTTTTTACTAACAGTGTATGCACATGGACAATAACTGCATGCCAACATTTAGTTTGTTATAAGCTCAGGTTGCAGCTTGGTCCTTCTAATTTTGTCTCTGTATGTGTATTGTTTTTTTTTACTTGTTCATAACTTGTAGAGTAACTGATTTGAAACTTCTGTCGACTTCCACCTCATTTTTGAAGTCAAATGGAAGTTCAAGATTTAGACAAGTTGGTCTGCTATTGCCTTTTTGACTACTCACTCTGAATGAAGCCATTTGACATCAAGCAGAAAATGAAAGCAAAATAAGCCACTGATTCCTAGAAACACTGACACTTCTTTACAACAATGCTGAGTCCAACACCCCTTTCATGGGCTGGGAACTAAAGTGCAGGGGCAGAAACAGAGCAGAGCCAATAAACTAAACAGATCCTCTTTCCTAAAACTACATCAGGACAAGTTCTACTTATAGTACAATGAGGACTTCAGACCTAAGAAAGTGTCTGTAGCATTTGATACCAGCAAACTAGTTATTGACATTTGCACAGCTTCATATTGCTGATGAGGCTGCTGTTGAAAATAGACATGTTGATAAAATGGAGCCTTCAGTGTTGTTCAACAGATTCTTTGACTGAACCGTTCACTGTCACAGACTCAATGGCTTGTCCCACCAGATACATCACCCTACTGTCTCCAGTGAAAACTCAGGCAATCTCTCTTCCTTGTGACATGCTTCTAAGTTTAGAATCTTCTGATGCTTGTCACACATCTTAGTCTGCCAAGATCCAACTTTGGGACAAATATGTAACACAAAGAAACATAACCAACTAGTTATGAAAAACTTAATATGTCATAGGATTATTTGTTCAAACATATAATAATCTTGTAGTTGAAGTTTTACACTTCTTAAAACAAAAGATTATCAAGAGAGACACCCAGTTTGGATAGGATGTAGGCAACCACAGAGCAAACAGTAAATGATGCTGGTGTACTATCACCGCTCAGAGATTGACTCTTTAGGTCATATTAGATCTTCCTCCTCCCTCCTGATCTTGACACATCCATATCCCTGATGAGAGACACCCAGCAGGGAGAGCAGGTGTATTCTCGTGAGTATAAGAGCTGCAGCAGCATCACAGGTGCATTGCCCATTCTGCTCTCTCACCCAGCTTACTGGACACACAAGACCCATTATACTGGTACTTTCTCTGTTAATCCCTCCAGATTCTGGAAGACTGCATAAAACTTCCCTTACCACTGCAAAGGCAACTAGAAAATGATGCGTCTCTCCCCACTAAGTGAAACTGCCTCCTTTAGTGTATATTCCAAGCAGAAAAGCACTAAACAGAGGTAAAAATATACCAGAATTCACTTTCCTAAAGGAAGCAGGACACTCCTTGTCCACACTGCTTTTCTGTTCTCAGCTGCCCCCTGCCCATCCCAACTCTGTCCCCTGGCACTGGGACACTGTCTCAAGCAATTGCTGTTCCAGTGTCCCCGTCACGTCAGTGCCCCAGACCCGCTTTTACACCTCAGCAGCTGTAGCGCAAGGGAACTATGAGCGCAAGACACCATCCTGTACCTTTCCTTCACCTCCTCCTCCTCCCGTTTCCTCCTACGCTCCTCCTCTTCTTGCCATTGTCTTTCCTCTTCCTCTCTTCTGAGCTGTTCTTCCTCTTCTTGCCTCCTTCTCTCCTCCGCTTCCTGCTGCTGCAGCAGGTGCTGGTAGAGGCCTCGAGCCAGGCGGCCACGCCAGTGCTTCTGCAGAGTGATGGCGGAGGCCTTCAGTCGCAGCAGGCTCTTCTTCCAGAAGTACGCACGGTAGTTCTTTTGGATTATAACAACACTGGCTAGCACCTTTTGGTACTTCTTCCTAAAAACAGAACCAGACACTTAACGCGCCACGAAATAGCACATGCTTCGCAGTTCTCATGCCCTGGTATGTTGACCGATCTTACCACATCCATAGAAAAACAAATTTGGAAAAATACTGCTCAGAAATGACACAATTTCTGTTCCTCTGACGCCACTACCCATAAATCACATTCCCCTTGCTGTTCTCATTCCTGTATCTACCGCTGGTTTGTTTCTGTGGGCTCCTGCTTTTGTGAACATCCTCAAGAGGATGAAAGTCAGATATTTTGCACATGGAAAGAGAGGGGCCACTGGCCCAAAGTCTCCTTGCACAGCACATCCATTCACTATGCGATTCACAAAATCACTCAGCATGGATTTACTATAATAAAAACATACAAATAGCCTTACTATTTGAGGAAAAAGTCCCTTATTGTCCTATCTTTTAAGTGCCTTAAAGCAAAACCAGGGCAAAAATAGATCTGGTCACATTAACCTCTTATTGTTTGGGGGAAAACACAATGATACTACAATATTGATTGCAGAATGTAACATTGTAATAGGCTCCCATAAACGTATACTCGCATCGCATAGCATTTTGTTTAAACAATAATAATATCAAAATCAACTCTGCAGCATTTTAAAACAAAAAAGCATTGTGTGGCCCCAGAAGAATGAACGTTCAGTATTTCTGTAATCTAGCGAAGTTCTATAAAAGTCAGTTCCTGCCTCTGCATTACAGACTACTTTAATTAAGGACTTGAACAAGAAGTCAGTGGTAGAAATTTGTCCACGAAACAAATATTAGGCAAATAACAAAAAAGTTAATATTACACCTTAATCTGGACTAAACTATAAGCTAGATTCAAGCAAACATTAAACAATCCAAAAGAGCCAAACATAAGGTCTTGTATTGAAGAATCAAAGGCCAAACACACCTGATGTGGGACCATGTTAGGAAGCAGTAAGTCAAAAAAGCATTTCTGTTCCACAGATACCATCAGGTGAGGGCAAATTCCCATCACAACGACATAGAAAAAAATACTACTGTGATTCTTGCACTTGCAAGCAGAAATACTGCATAGAAGGGGACTGGACTTTTACTTTTGTCCTGTGTTCAATGTCAGCATCTTGATTTCAAGAAAAATGTTGGACCCTAAAGGGATTTCTGAGGAAGCAGGATTGGAACCAGAAATTCTGGCTTATAGAAAGAGAGTACTTGCTCCGTGACCTTAAGAAAGAGAAGACTAAGGTAAAACTTGATGCCAGTCAAAGTACTTACATTTTTGGGTGGGATTTCTACTTATCCATCAGAGTACATAACAAGATTTAATTGACCTGAAGCTGAAGTCTACTCAGGCTGGAAATCAGTGAGCAATTTTTAAAGTTCCTGAATATATTGGCACACCTTAAAAAATTCCTGTGGGGCAACAATCATTGGTACTATTCAACTCAAAACCTTCTTTACCCCAAACCAGAATTTGCAGAGGGAAACTCTGTGGGGCTGTTACACATGATCTTGGGCCAGCAAGTCTTACAGTCTTGGAAAGTACACTGGAAATAGCACAGTATTATCACATATCCTTCCCACAGACCTTCTGCAATCCACCGAGGAAAAGACACACCTCATAATCCACTTCCTGGCAATCAAACCCCCTTCAAACAGCAGCACGGACCCATGCTGCCAGCTTGCCACCTCCCTGCACATCAGATATGTCAGCCTAGTCAAGAAAACCAGGAGAGGGATACTAATAGCGGTAGTGTGCAGAGGTCATGCTCTTTTCTGTAAGTATTAAGTCAAAGGGAGGAAGTAGAGAGAAAAGAAGAGGAAAGGGAAAAGTTGATAAGAAGAAGGAGCTTTTAGGTGACTTGCTCCTGGGCTGCAGTCCCCTCACCCCTTCTCCCTCTGTCCTGCACATGGGGCGTGAACAGCTGCACAAGTACCCTCTGCCAAGGCAGATATAAGTGCATCAAAAAGGGCACTCTGACTTCTACAAAATGCATCTGCCAGAAACTCTCTCCAGTGCAAACCATGCCAAGCCCTGCCCAGCTACAGCCTGGCTCTGCCTGCTAATATGCCAGGCTGAAGTGCCCCCTCATTCCTCATGACGGCAGCCAAGCTTGCAGATGCCCTTCAGCTGGAATTGCTGCACACAGGCTGTGAATTTCATTCCTCTTGGTTAGCCACCCTCTTGCAATGGCCAAAGAAATTCAACCTGCAGCCCATGCCAAGGAACTGGGAGACATCCTGATTGTGTATCACAGCAGAAGGCAAGGTGGCTGCAAGGCTCCAGTGCTGCATTTGGAATTTAGTTAATTATTCTGTTGATGAGCTGTAGTTATGCCTCCAAAGACTAGAGAACACAGGGCTATGGAGTAATATCCTGCAGTCTTCTCCCCCTGAGCAATAAGGTCTTGCAGAATTCAGGGACACAGCCAAATGTGTACATGGATTCTGCAAGCCTAGGAACAGTTACATGTATTTTAGCTGGTGAACTTGTTACCTGAAGCTCAGAGTTCCACAGATCAGCTATGAAAAATGGGGTCATTTGAATGGGCTTGATTTTCTTGTCTCTCATTTTAGTGTTCAGTCAGAAGTACCAGGCTGAAGAGAATGACAGCAAAGAAAACAGTCTCGCCCTTACGATTGGTTCTGCAGGCTCATGGAACAAATTCACCAAGGCAAAGAAACCAGTGAAATCTTCCCTTGTGGCATATGTGCCTTTCTTTGCCAGTTTACTTTGCAGGAGACCAAATGAATTTAAATACACTTATCCTAGCAAAACTTAGAGAAATAGTATCAAGCTTAAGGCAGCACACACTGGTACTCCTGACTTCTGCCCAGATCTGCACAGACCACTCCTACTTGCCCAAATTCACCCCCTCTTGCTGGACTTTCTCCAAAACAGGTGCAGTGCAACTGGAAAGACTTCTCAGAAAAGTTTTCCTGTGTCCCTCCTTTAGCTCTTTCCTTACTCCCTGCCCCTGCAAAGTTCAGTTACCTCCAGCTGCTTGAGAGGATTTCCAGTCGGGCTGCAGAAGCACAGCTTGTTCTTAAAGATGAGACTCAGAAGAGCAAGAGGTGGGCTAAGGAACTCAGATCTGTGGAGACTGGAGGACCACGAAATCTCTACGCAAGAGGAACGCTACTGCAACACTGTCTCCATCGTAGCCCTGCAGGGCAGCAGCTATCTTCCCAAGAACTCAGAAAAACAGTAATCCAGTTTGCCTGCCGTGATGTGTCCCAGAAAAAATCAATTTTCCTCTGCTAATCCCTACCCCTCTCACTAAATGCTAGATGCAAAGTAAAATAGAGCAGAGGCCTTGACACAAAGAACTCGCAATCTCATGTACAAACAATAGAGCTCGCTCATTTGTCTTCCTAGAGGGAAATAAATAAATGAATAAAAGCCCCCGAGACCAAATGTGTGTTTTGCTGATATGACACACTGGCAAGGCAGGCTACAACCCTTGCACACACTTCCCAATGCAAAATGAGCTACCTGGCGTAACTGGAGCTCTAAGAAGAGTGCCTGCTTGGAACAGCTCCTCCGGGAAAGGATTTCACCTCTTCACACCCCTAACTGACAGGTGTCTGGAGCAGAGACCAGCCAGGAAAGAGCATCCTACTGGGATTAAGTGTGCATGCCACAGTCATTAAGGAGTCAGCTGTTACACTGGCTTCGAGGGGCAGAGGAGGGGTGGTTTGTCTCCAGTTGGTTCTCCCAACCCTCCTCTGGTCAGGTGCAAAAGGGAGTGGCAAGAGGAGATTACTGGTGCAAAGCTGGCCAAAAAACAATCCTGAAGAGTTAATTAAAAGGAAAAGGAGATCACGAGGCAAACAGGCAGACCGAGGGAAGAGGGTGAGCTAAGGCAGAGCTGGAAGTGAGGAAGAAGTGATTTGCAGCAGGGGGAGCAGAAAACGGAGATGCCAGGCATAAGGAAAAGGAGAGGACCCAAAGCGCAGGTGGGGCCCAGCCAGGGGAGCCCTGAAGACAAGGAAAAGGTGTCCTCGGAGGCAAGCGATGGGTGCAGAGGTCCCTGCAGAAGCCTGCTGAGCAGTGTCGAGGGAGGGTGCAAGCGTGCACAGAATCGAAGCCGAGGTGGCGAAAGTGCAGAAAGGTTTCAGCAGAAGCGATGCCGGCCGGGAGGGCAGATACCGCAGCGGCCCCTTCGGATGCAGGAGGGGAAGAAGGGAGGGATGCCTGGGGACTGAGAGCAAAGCGGGGAGTCGGGGCAAGCCAGGCACACAAGCACAGGGATGTGGGGCAGCCCCCGGCACTGACCTTGCCATGTAGCCCAAGACGTGGGCCCGGATGACTACAGCTGCTCTCCTCAACTCCTCTTCCCGATCCTTCTCCAGCTTCTGCTCAAGAGCTTCCTTCAGGAAAAC